>NW_015161489.1:177308-185924 GCF_001447785.1 Gekko japonicus
GATTGGGTTTATACCCCGCCCTTCACTACCCAAAGGAGTCTCAGAGCGGCTTACAAACTCCTTTCCCTTCCCCTCCCCACAACAGACTCCCTGTGAGGCAGGTGGGGCTGAGAGAGCTCTGACAGAAGCTGCTCTTTTTCAAGGACAGCTCTTAGCAGAACTATGGCTTACCCAAGGTCATCTAGCAGGTGCAAGTGGAGGAGGAAGATGAAGAAGAAGAGATTGGATTTATACCCCATGGCCCTTCACTACCCAAAGGAGTCTCAGAGCGGCTTACAAACTCCTTTCCCTTCCCCTCCCCACAACAGACTCCCTGTGAGGCAGGTGGGGCTGAGAGAGCTCTGACAGAAGCTGCTCTTTTTCAAGGACAGCTCTTAGCAGAACTATGGCTTACCCAAGGTCATCTAGCAGGTGCAAGTGGAGGAGGAAGATGAAGAAGAAGAGATTGGATTTATACCCCATGGCCCTTCACTACCCAAAGGAGTCTCAGAGCAGCTTACAGACTCCTTTCCCTTCCCCTCCCCACAACAGGCACCCCCTGTGAGATAGGTGGGACTGAGAGAGCTCTTGAGAGAAACTGCTCTTTCTCAAGGACAGCTCTTATCAGAACTACGGCTTGCCCAAAGTCATCCAGCCAGGTGTAAGTGGAGGAGTCAGGACTGCTGGTTGGATGCTGTGCTCGTGGTGGGGCACTGCAGTTTGGGAGCCAGAGCAGAGAGCTGATCAGGGAGGTCTCTTGCTAGGGTTGCCAGCTCTGAGTTTGGAAATTCCTGGGGGGTTGGCAGCTTAGCCTGGGAGGGGTGTGGTTTGGGGAGCAGAGGGACTCGGCAGGGTACAACGCCATGGAGTCCATTTTCTCCAGAGGAACTGATCTCTGTACTCTTGAAATCAATTGTAATTCTGGGGGGGTCTCCAGCCACCGCCTGGAGGTTAGCAACCCTGTCCATTGTGCCTGTTTTGGAGTCTGGGATTCATTTCATGGGATCGCACTGATTAAAATGGAGGAAATAAATGCTTTGGAAACCTTTTTGCAAAGTGCTGATTTGGTATTATGCAGTTTAATCTCTGCGAGGAAGAAAAGTGGTTGCCATTACCCAGGGAGTAGTAGCTGTACACCGTGACGGACCCCGGCTGAACGAGACCAGCCTCAAAATACTTGTAAGCTCTGAATTCCAGACATTCGTCCACCACATGAGAAACCTGGGGTGGAGACAGGAAACAAAAAGAGACAATACATCGTCGTGTGCCGCCAGATCTCCACTGGAGACAAATCATCTCTCAGTGTGATCCTGACGAAGTTGTTCTGCAGAGATGCTTAGGAAGGCAGGGAGCCAGAGAGAGACGGCTTTTTCGGTCCCCCGCAAACTTCCCTGGCAGAGTGGGGATTCGAACCTGGGTCTCCCAGATCCCAGTGTGACACTTTAATCCTAGTGTGACACTGTAACCCTGAGCCTTCGGGGAGGGCGGGATATAAATCCAAAAATAAATAAATAAATAAACCACTTGAACCATCTTAACAACTACGCCACACTGGTTCATCTCGTTTGGACTGAATAGTCTGAGATGTTCACGGCCTGGGTGCCTTCCTTCTTTCTTTTGCCATTGGGAGAGGGATGAAGTTTGTGGTAGGAATGGAGGAACCACCGCTCCCCTTTCATAAAATCATAGAATGTTAGAGTTGGAAGGGACCTTGCAGGTCATCTAGTCCAACCCCCTGCACTCTGCAGGAGCACAGCCAAAAGATAGCCCTACATACCTACAACATACCTGAGAGATGGTCGTCCACCCTCCGCTTGAAAATGTCCAGCGAAGGAGCCCCCACCACCTCCCGAGGCAGACTGTTCCACTGCTCAACCACCCTTACAGTTAGGACGTTTCTCCTGATATTTAGCCGGTATCGACTCCCTTGTAATTTCCACCCATTAGATCTAGTCTTGCAATTCGGAGCAAGAGAGACTAGATCCGCTCCCTCTTCTACATGACAGCCCTTCAGATACTTGAAGACTGCAATCGTGTCCCCTCTAAGCCTTCTCTTTATCCAGGCTACACAGACCCAACTCTTTCAGCCTTTCCTTATAAGACTTAGAATCATAGAATGTTAGAGTTGGAAGGGATCTTGCAGGTCATCTAGTCCAACCCCCTGCACTCTGCAGGAGCACAGCCGAAAGAGAGCCCTACATACCTACAACATACCCGAGAGATGGTTGTCCAGCCTCCGTTTGAAAATGTCCAGCGAAGGAGCCTCCACCACCTCCCGAGGCGGTCTGTTCCACTGCTCAACCACTCTGACAGTCAGGAAGTTTCTCCTGATATTTAGCCAGTATATCGACTCCCTTGTAATTCCCACCCATTAGATCTCGTCTTGCAATCCGGAGCAAGAGGGAAGAGATCCGCTCCCTCTTCTACATGACAGCCCTTCAGATACTTGAAGACTGCCATTGAGTCCCCTCTAAGCCTTCTCTTTCCCAATTCTTTTAGCCTTTCCTCGTAAGACTTGGATTCCAACCCTCTCGCCATCCCGGTCGCCCTCTTCTGGACACGCTCGAGCTTGTCAGCATCCTTCCTCAAATGGGGTGCCCAAAACTTTGACTGCACTTGGACTGACATTGCACTATAACTGGATATGTCAAACCTGTGGATCCCCACTCAGCCTGACCCTCCTGCCATACGGTGTGGCTCACCAAATGACTGACAGACCCCATCTTCTGGCAGCCCTAGGTAGGTCACACCACAAACACAGGCAGTCCAGCCAGTGGCCGACAGGAGCGGTTGCCCCACGCCCCACCCTAAGCGAGGCCCAACCGCCCGCAGCCCCAGTGGGTCTGAAGGAAAGGGGGATAAGAAGAGCAGATTCCTGAGCCTGCCTCCACCTGGGCAGCTGGTCACAGAAGAACCAATTTACCTTGTCCAAATAGATGATGAGGTTCCCCCTTTCAGACCTGACGGTGTCGATTTCGTACCTGGAGATGTATCTGTCCACACCTTCGGAAAGCTAAACACAGGACAAAAACGTGAGGCCCCGCAGAGCACAGGAGAGCAGCCATTCAAGAGTCTCCCAGGGCCACTGGCCAATCACAGAGGGGGAAATGCCAGCCGGGCAGCCTTTGCCTCCACGGAAAGGGAGGCGTCAAGACACATACCCGGGCTCTTCACGAGTGGCCTTGGCGTTAACGGTACGCCGTCGAGGGCTGGAAGTGGGCATCCCAACCCGGGATCACCTTGGCTCAGCCGCGGGACCTCCGTCTTTGATGGATTCAATATCCCCCTCCTTCCCTTCATGCCTTGGCCCACCTACCCTCTTTAGGTCTTCCGTGGCTGGCCCGTAACCCGTCAGCATGGAGACATCGATGATGGTCATGGTGGCATCGGAATCACGGAGATACCTGCGGTCAGAGACAGAGGGGGGAACGCGCTCGGAATGGATTTCTTTGCCCAGAGAGGGACGGGTGTTCATTCCATCCCCTCCACGTACCACCAGGGCCAGGTTACACGACAGAATACAGCAGGGGTCATTTCATAGAAAAAGATGTGCAGGAGCTCATTAGGATAACTCATTAGCATAACTCATTTGCACATGCCACGCCCCCTGACATCACCGGACGTGTGTCAGGAGGCAACACCCACCGCTCAGGCTCCACTGGACTCTCTTGGATTGCTGGCTATTGGGGGTGGGGACGTGCAGATCTGCCCTTGCAGAAGAGGGAGAGCTTGTACCTGAATAAAACTTGGTCTTAAAGGTGCCACTGGACTCTCTTGGATTGCTACCTATGGGGGGGGGACATGCAGATCTGTCCTCACAGAGGAGGGAGAGCTTGTACCTGAATAAAACCTTGTCTTAAAGGTGCCACTGGACTGCTTTGGATTGCTAGCTATTGGGGAGGGGGACACGCAGATCTGTCCTCACAGAGGAGGGGGAGCTTGTACCTGAATAAAACCTGGTCTTAAAGGTGCCACTGGACTGTTTTGGATTGCTAGCTGGGGGGGGGATGTGCAGATCTGTCCTCGCAGAGGAGGGAGAGCTTGTACCTGAAGGCAGGTCGGGGGGGTGCTCTGCAACTTACCTGGCTGCTTCTTGCTCTGACTGAGGGCTGCTGGGAGCAGGGGGTGGGGCTTGTTGCATGTGCCTGTCCCCTGGGCTCCTTACTGCCGGAGCTCCGCTCCTGTGCGCTCCCGCAGGAAATGACCCCTGGATACAGTATTCAGAGCACAAGCAGCCCCACAACAGGGCAAAAAGCGCCCTGGAATGTTTTGCCTTGGGAAACAGAGTGGTGGTGGGGGACCGATGCCCCTCCTCCTCCAGCACTGTGGTCCCGATCCACACCAGGCCTGGCAACACTTGGGGAATTAAGTTTCCCACAGCCGCCATGGGATTGTGAAGAAAGTGAGTGGGTGTGGGAATGAAAGACTCCCGTGAGGCAAGCCCGAGAGTTCTCAAGTTCTCACCGGGAGATTGGCAAATGCACAAGGTCTTCTAAGCCTGCATGAGTCTCCTGAATTACTGAGAGCACAAACTTTGCAACGTTCAAGCAAGATAACAGGAGCTATGAGAAAGAACATTCTGTGAAACACACTGTGATTTCTAGCTAAAGGCTTCTTCATGTGACGTTTTCACTGTACCATGTGTGAGGCTGCTTGATTCTAATAAAGCGCTACTGACAGGCAGTTCGAGGGACAGAGCAGCTTGGGACAGAGAGAGAACTGAGCTTGGTCAGAAAGCTTCGAGAGATCTGTTGTGTTGTGTCGTGACTGAACCCTAAACCTACAAGTGGGCCAAATGCATCATGTGGATAGGCAAATCCATACAAGGCAAGACAGGTTTAGGAACAACTATAACACCTCTCTCTGTCTGTCTGTCTCTCTCTCTTAAAAACTTCTGTTTCTCCCACCTTCTGACTGGGATATAAGAGCTCAGGGATCTCCATTCCGACTTGTATCTGAGGAAGGGAGCTTTGACTCTCGAAAGTTTGTTCCCTGAAAATGTTGTTGGTCTCTGAGGGGCTCCTGGCGGCTTCTCCCTCGGTGACTCTGAACGGCCATAATGACCCAGAGTTACCTTCAATGCCCACCGGTCTCACCTGGCGCAGATTTCGATCTTCATTGCTCCAGAGACTCCATCTATTGCCTTACCTAGAAGTTGTTTTGAGAGAAGAAGAGAAATTAGCCTCTTTGCATAACACCCAGGCTGTGCGAAGGGCCTCGGAAGAGATCGTTCACTCCACTCCAGAGTCGGTGTGAAAAAGGATTCGTCCGCATGCTATGCACTTCATCTCTAGCTTGCTCACCAAAAGACCCCTCCCATTAACAAAAAATCCTTGCGGAGAAGTTCCCATACGGAGTAGGTGCGCATATTCTAATCTAACGCTTTATTGAAGCCGGTAGTGCTCATTTGTATATGGTTGAATATCCTTGAACACGACGACTTGGCAACCGTGATCCGTGCGATGGTCACCTCGAGATTGGACTACTGTAATGCTCTCTATATGGGGCTGCCCTTGTCGCAAACTCAGAAGCTACAGCTGGTGCAAAATGCAGCAGCCAGGCTTCTAATGGGCCTCCCAATGCGAGAGCACATCCAGCCTGTGCTGAAGGCATTGCACTGGCTACCGATAGCATACCGGATTCGTTTCAAAGTGCTGGTTCTTACCTTTAAAGCCCTTTATGCTCAGGGACCTACATACCTGAGGGACCGCCTTTCCCCACATGTTCCCCAGAGAGCACTGCGATCAGGGCCTCAACACCAACTCACCCTCCCCCGACCAAAGGATGCTAGGCTGGCTACGACCAGGGCCAGGGCTTTCTCGGTGTGGGCTCCTCTTTAGTGGAACGAGCTCCCGGAGGAGATCAGGGCCCTGCGAGACCTCATGCAGTTCCACAGGGCCTGCAAGATGGAGCTCTTCCGCCAGGCCTTCAATTAGGAGCCGCCCTGGGGGTAGAACCCTGTTCCCTGCAGTCTTCAAAGCAGCCTGAGCCAGCCGCACAATGTTAGATCGGGGTCGACCACTAGGAAGGCACTGGAGTCAGAGCGCCATCCCAAATTTAATGTTAAACTGCTATTTGCTTAATGGCAATTGGATCGTCATCCGTTAGCACCTTTTAATGTTGAAATTGTTCGTATGGTTTATATGGTTTTTAGTATTATCGATGTTATTTATTGCCGTTTTTATTCTTCTGTAAGCCGCCCTGAGCCAGCCATAGCTGTGTGTGTGGGGTGTGTGTACAAATTTAATAAATAAATAATAAATAAGTAAGGGTGCCAACCTCCAGGTGGGACCTGGAGACCCCCCGTATTTCAACTGATTGCCAAACTGCAGAGATCAGCTCCCCTAGAGAAAATGGCTGCTTTGGAGCTGGACTCTGTGGCATTATATCCCTCTGAGGCCCCTCCTCTACCCAAACCCCGCCCTCCCGAAGCTCCAACCCCAAAATCTCCAGGAATGTCTCAACCCAGAGTTGGCAACCGTACTCCCAATCCATGATTTTGTAAGGCATTCATGTACAGGAATGCTGGTGTGGATGGCCCCATCTCCATACGTGTGTGAGTGTGTAAAGTTGCAGCTGAAATAGAGCAGGTAGAGAAAGACATCCTTTTCTCCCTTTCTCACAATACAAGAACTCGTGGGCACTCAATGAAATTGCTGAGAGGTCGGGTTAGAACAGATCAAAAGAAGTCCTTCTTCACCCAAAGAGTGATTAGAACACATGGAACTCACTGCCACAGGAGGTGGTAGCGGCCACAAGCATGGACGGCTTCAAGAGGGAATTGGATAAGCATATGGAGCAGAGGTCCGTCAGTGGCTATTAGCCACAAGGTATATACAGGGACTCTCGGTCTGGGGCAAGCGATGCTCTGACTTCTTGGTGCTTGGGGCATGGGGGGGTCAACAGTGGGAGGGGCTTCTAGTGTCCTGGCCCCACTGCTGGACCTCCTGAGGGCACCTGGTATTTCTGGCCACTGTGTGACCCAGAGTGTTGGACTGGATGGGCCCTTGGCCTGATCCAACATTGGCATCTCTTATGTTCTTATGACTTCTGGCGACCCCACAGGGTTTTTGGGGGAACTGATTAAGCAGAAAGTGATTTGCCGTTGTCTTCCCATCTCCATATACATCAGCTGCATCAAGATTTAAGTAGCTCTGCTCCAGATCCTCAGGGATTATGCAGCCGTTCAACTCAAGAGGAAGCATGTAGGTTTTCTAGTTACTCAGATCCCACCGTTGGGACTTACGGAGCTGGACGGGCGTGACAGCCACGTGCAGATCAAAATTCTTGCAGGGAACAGCCTCCTCGCGGAGTTTTGCGCTGTACATGGTCACTACGGTCATGGTGGCCTGGCCCTGCCCGGTCGCTTTCACGGTGAAGTCTTCGTTGATCTTGGTCTGGAAAGTAAGGAAAGTTCACACGTATTGCACTTGTTTTCAGTTTTTCTGGAGCATCAGGTGAAAGAGACGGTAAGCCTACAAAGGATCAGTAAGACAAATACCAAGGTGATGATGTCTCTTTTGAGAGCCAGTTTGGTGTAGTGGTTAAGTGCGCGGACTCTAATCTGGGAGAACCAGGTTTGATTCCCCACTCCTCCACTTGCACCTGCTGGATGACCTTGAGGAAGCCATAGTTCTGATAAGAGCTGTCCTTGAAAAAGAGCAGTTTCTGTCAGAGCTCTCTCAGCCCCGCCTACCTCACAGGGTGTCTGTTGTGGGGAGGGGAAGGGAAAGGAGTTTGTCAGCCGCTCTGAGACTCCTTTGGGTAGTGAAGGGTGGGGTATACATCCAATCTCCTCCTCCTCCCCCATTGCTAAAGAACTTTAACGTTTGGTGTAGTGGTTAAGTGCACGGACTCTAATCTGGGAGAACCGGGTTCGATTCCCCACTCCTCCACTTGCACCTGGCTGGATGACCTTGGGCAAACCGTAACTCTGATAAGAGCTGACTTTGAAAAAGAGCAGTTCCTGTCAGAGCTCTCTCAGCCCCACCTACCTCCCAGGGTGTCTGTTGTGGGGAGGGGAAGGGAAAGGAGTTTGTAAGCCGCTCTGAGACACCTTTGGGCAGTGAAGGGCGGGGTATAAATCCAATCTCCTCCTCTTCCTCTTCTTCTTCTTTTTTCTGACATAATCTTCCCTTTCTCAAATATATTTCATTATTTATATACAAAATTTGTATTCTGCCCTTCTGCCTTCAACCAGCTAACCAGCTAACTGCCACTGAACCGGCTAACAATTTAAAAGATGTTGGCTAGAATCACACTTTACAACCAATACAATCAACCGCTCCCCAAACGCACACCTCTAAAACAACTTTTTAAAACACCAAACTTAAAATGCACACAAAACATCATGACGGGAATTAAAACATCGGTTAGGAAGGAGGAGTGTCACTGGAATGAACGGGAGGGGTTCTCTCTCTGCCCATCGATTGCTTCTGAAGGATCATCACATAGCTTTGAATACAGCATCTGGAGCAGGGAGTTTTAGGCACCCGCAACATTCGTGCAAGACTGCAAGAGTGGAACCTGGGACTCTACAAGCACGCCTGCCCTATACCTTGGAACCCAACCTCAAGTCTCTCCTTAGCAGGGCCGGCCCGAGGTTTTCCGGCACCTTAGGCAAAACTAGCGCCCCCC
>NW_015161489.1:186067-192834 GCF_001447785.1 Gekko japonicus
GGCGGGGGAGGGATGAGCCAAAAGTTGGGCGAAGCAGAGGGGGGTCAGGGGGCACGCCGCAGGAAAAAGTTCGAGCGGAGGACAGAGGGGGGGCGACTGGCAGGCCGGCAGAGGAACAAAGGCAAGGGGGGAGGGCGCCTTCCGACGGGGGGGGCTTTTGGCGGTTGGGGGGCGGTTGCAGTTTGGCACCCCTAAGGGCCGATCTAAACAAATGAAACACAGACTGGTAGAACAGAGCGCTTGAGCGTATCAAAGTATATTATAACATACAACAATATTAAAGCAGATACTAATACACAAAAGAATGGTAAGTTTCAGGTGAAGGTGAACTTCTATCAAATTGCAAGTGAATCCGACGAAAACCTCCAGAATGATTCGCCTCTTCATCAGAAAAATTCCTACACCTATGCTTGTCTAGTTTCATTCATACCACAGTTTGACATATCATATCTTCTCCTGGTTTTTCTACCATAAATACATTCTTAAACCTAACGTTTCACTGGGCGTGACTTAGTTCATGATGCAAAGTGCCTAAGGGCCGGCCTGCTCTAGGCGAACGCCGAGTTCACCTACTGAGCGAGCCGGCCCTGCTCCTTAGGGGCTTCCGGACATCATGGACACCGTTTTAGGGATGAGTCCACTGTTGACACGCACACTCACCATGTTTTGCGCCAGCGTGTACCTGGCTGTCATGGGTCACGGCTCTGCTGAGGCTGACTGCTCCTCAGATGAGGAAGAGGCAGGGAGCAAACCCAGCCTCCTCTGGAGTCAGCCGAGAAGAAGAACCCTTAACAGCACCTGAGGAAGAAGTGGCCTCAGCAGCTGCACAGGAGGTGCAGCCAGAAGGAGAGACCGACCCTGAACCCGGCCCAGCACCCCCAGTTGAGGACACCCCAAGGCCAGACTCCCCGCCCAGTTCTCCCGAGTGCCCCAGACGTAGGGCACCCCGGAGGCTGACTATGTAGGAGTGAAGGAGGCGTGCCAGGCTGCTGCTCTTGCAAAAGCAACGGGAGGAGCTGTGAGCCTTGGCAGACCCGACTCCCAGGGAAGGGAGGACCTGTTCAAAAGCACTCCACGCACCTGTCCCAGTGCAGCAGAAACTCTGCATATTCAGGTCTGCCCTGGTGTGCAGCAAGTGCTCCTTGTTTCTGATCCCAGCAACTTTGAACTGATTTCCCGGCTATTCGACCCTTGGCTTTGCTGTTCAACCTGATTCCGGATTGCGTTTCCAGCTAAGCAGCACACTGGCCTTTGTGGCTACCACACAGCCACCGCTGAGGTGGCTTTGGGGGGGGGTGTTAAAGTGTGTTTTAAGCAGGGGTCATTTCCTGCAGGAGCGCACAGGAGCGAAGCTCCGGTAGTAAAGAGCCCAGGCAGTAAAGAGCCCAGGGTATAAAGAGCACATGCAACAAGCCCCACCCCCTGCTCCCAGCAGCCTTCAGTCAGAGCAAGAAGCAGCCAGGTAAGTTGCAGAGCTCCCCCCGGCCCAAAACAGTCCAGTGGCACCTTTAAGACCAAGTCTTATTCAGGTACAAGCTCTCCCTCCTCTGCTAGGACAGATCTGCACGTTCCCACCCCCCCATAGCTAGCAATCCAAAATAGTCCAGCGGCACCTTTAATACCAAGTTTTATTCAGGTACAAGCTCTCCCTCCTCTGTGAGGACAGATCTGCACATGTCCCAAATAGCTAGCAATCCAAAATAGTCCAGTGGAGCCTGAGTGGTGGATGTTGCCTTCTGACACACATCTGGTGATGTCAGGGGGTATGGCATATGCAAATAAGTTATGCTGATGAGTTATGCTAATGAGCTCCTGCACCTCTTTTTCTACGAAATGACCCTTGGTTTTAAGCATAAATAAACAAATGAAGCATTGAACAAATTTTTAATCAAAGAAGAAGAAGAAGAGATTGGATTTATACCCCGCCCTTCACTTGGAGTCTCACAGTGGCTTACAAACTCCTTTCCCTTCCCCCTCCCTACAACAAACACCCTGTGAGGTAGGTGGGGCCGAGAGAGCTCTCCCGAGAACTGCCCGTGAGAGAACAGCTCTGAAAGAAGAAGAGGAGATTGAACTTATACCCCGCCCTTCACTACCGGCTTACAAACTCCTTTCCCTTCCCCTCCCAACAACACACACCCTGTGAGGTAGGCGGGGCTGAGAGAGCTCTGACAGATACTGCTCTTTTTCAAGGACAGCTGTGCCAGAACTATGCAAGGTTGCAAGGGTCTTGGGCGAAATACCCAGACTGAAAGGTGCATAGTTCAAGAAAGGGAAAGATCAGTGCTGGATTGGGAGCAAAGGTCCTTGGAGGAGTCAGGATTTCAGACCACCGGCTTCCGAGAACCCCAGCGTGCATCACCCACCCCGAGCCCTGACAAGAGCGTGGATTAGAAACAGACACTGAATGTCAAGCGAGAAACTTCTCACAGAACTTTCATACCTCTTCTGATCTAGCGAGGAGGGCATTTTGGTAGTTAATTCTATACTTGATCGCAGCAGAACGTCCCGGCAATTGAAGAGAAACATCCAAATTCAGGTCCTTACGGGGTGGGACATCCGTCTGGTACTGGGCAAGAGCTTGGAACACCATAATAGTTGACTGCAATTGGAGGGAGAAGAGAGAGCGAGTGAGGAACCCCTCGCAGCAGAACTCTCAACACGGCCCTTAGCCCGGAGGAAAGGAAGGTCCGTGGACACAGGATGCTGGGCGCATTGTGGCGCACTGGAGCAGCTTCATACTTCAGGCAGTGGGCAAGTTGGATCCAGGCACACTGGTCCCTTGCAGGTGTTTCCTGCAGTGCATATGTCAACAGGGGGCGCAGCCACCAAAACTCTAATCCGGATCCAACCCAAAATGCAGAGTTGCTCTGAATACACAAATAGTTTGGTGACCAGGGGGAAGTGGTTCCAGGGTATTAATTCGGGAAGGCCCACTCTGTAATTACATTATAAAGTAAAGGTTTCCCTTGCTCAAAAGCCAGTCGAATCCGACTCTAGGGTTGCGGTGCTCATCTCCGTTTCCAAGCCGAAGAGCCAGCGCTGTCTGGAGACTTTTTGCGTGGTCATGTGGCCGGCATGACTAGACGCCAAGGCGCACGCAACGCTGTTACCTTCCCACCGAAGCGGTACCTATTTATCTACTTGCCATTTCTTGCTTTCGAACTGCTAGGTTGGCAGGAGCTGGGACCAGAGACGGGAGCTCAATCCATCACACGGCACCCGGGTCTTAAACTGCCGAACTACCGACCTTCCGGCCTGCAGCTCAGCGTCTTAACAACTTGAGCCACCGCAGTTCCCCACATTATAAATTAATGTGGGGGTTTTTTGCCCTCCTATTTCTTTTCAACTGGGGAAGGAGGACAGTTAGGAGCAGTGTTCCCTCTAAGCTGAGTTAGTGTGAGCTAGCACACAGTTTTTTTAGCCTCCAGCTCACAGATTTTTGTCTTGGCTCAGGAAGGATGGGCTCCAGAGGAAACCAAGTTTTGCAGCAGTCAAATTGCTCGCTCGCAGCTTTAATGCCAGTTTTTGTTGTTCAGTCGCACAGTCGAGTCCGACTCTTCGCGACCAGAGTAGCTCACAAAGTAGAATTTTTGCTCACAGGATGCCGCAGCTTAGAGGGAGCACTGGAGGAATGTCTATGCCCTCTTCTTCCTCCTGCAGTGTGAAGCTCCCTAAAGGAGAACATTACATGAGGAGGCAGTACAAGCTGCAGTTTGGAGCTGGGATCGCTCCTTCCCCGTGGGGAACCAGGCTGTCAAAGTAAAGGCCAGGTGTGTGAACCCTTCTTCCTGACCTTCCTCACTGCAAGGAGCCTTTTTGTGGACAGAGGAGCAGGACGCTGTGTGGCCCTCTGCCAGCAGTCTGCGGTGGCTAGGGTTGCCAAAGTCCAAGTGGGGCCGGGAGATCTCCTGGAATTACAACTGATCTCCAGTTGACACAGATCAGTCCCCCTGGAGAAAATAGTTATTTTGGAGGGTGGGATCCAAGCCCTTATACCCTGCCCAAACTCCACCCTCTCCAAAGCTCTATACCCTCTATATGCAGGACTGTACCTCCACCCACCCCAGTAACACCATCATTAAGTTTGCTGATGACACCACTGTGGTGGGGCTCATCTCTGGGAATGATGAGTCTGCTTACCGGGATGAGGTGGAACGGCTTTGTGTGTGGTGCAGGGAAAATAATCTGATCCTCAACACCACCAAGACCAAGGAATTGGTAGTGGACTATAGGAGGAATAAAACGGACATCCAGCCACTGGTTATTGGTGGAGAACGAGTGGAGAGGGTGGCTACTTTCAAGTTTTTGGGAGTGACTATCGAGCAAAATTTGACCTGGAGCACTAACACCATTGCTCTGGTGAAGAAGGCCCAGCAGAGGCTCTTTTTTCTCAGACTTTTAAAGAAAAATAACTTGAGTGAGAAAACATTGATGTCCTCCTATCGTTGCTCAATAGAGAGCATTTTAACATATTGCGTCTGTGCCTGGTTTGCCAGTTGTATGGCTGTGGAGAGGAAAGCACTCCAGAGGGTTGTCATCACAGCCCAGAAGATCATTGGCTGCCCTCTCCCATTCCTGGAGGAATGGTATAGTTCTCGATGTTTGAAAAAAGCAAAGAACATTTTGCAGGACTTGTCACATCCTGATCATTCCCTGTTTGAACTGCTGCCTTCAGGCAGAAGATATAGGACAATTAAAGCAAGGACAAATAGATAAAAAATAGTTTTCATTCGAGAGCTATTATTGCCTTAAATGCTGTATGAAATTGGAATTTGGGTGACATGGGTGGTTTTAAGTTGCTATGTGAACCTTAAAGGAGTTATGGGACAGTAGTGAATGGTGTGTGAGTGCATATGAATATTGTTGTAGATCACCGAAATGATTGCATCTTTAATTTCCTTGTACTATGTACAATGACAATAAAGTATACTACTAATAAAGTATACTACAATAACGCCAGACGTTCCCCCACCTTGAGCTGGCAACCCTAATCCACTCCCTGTAGCCTGCCCTCAAAGGACCGTGACGTGGCCACTGACCTGAGTGTGCCCGTAGGTCCCCCCGTAATACTTCTGCTGGGTCAGCCAATTTACAACGGGGCCAGCCTCCTCGAACTTCCTCAGTTTCAGCAGGGCCAGAAGAGCGTAGGAGGTGCCTTCGATGTTGTACGTGCGCGCATTGGCCTCTTCCCACCGGTCTCCACCTAGATGTCAACAGAGCAATGTGGAGGTGGGAAATGCTACCGAGTCCCAGCCGATTGACAGCGACCCCGTAGAGTTTACAAGGCAAGAGACAGTAAGGGGTGGTTTGCCATGGCCTGCCTCTGCTTAAAGACCTTGGGCTTCCTGGACGGCCGCCCATCCAAGTCCTGGCCAGGACTCACCCTGCTGAGCTTCTGAGATCGGGACAGCCAGGGCAAGGCAATTAGGCTTCACCAAAGCAGGCCTTCAGGGTGCATCAAGTCCTTCTCCTAAGAAGCTCAGGCTCCCACCTGGACTCCATCGGTTGTGATTAAGAGATTTATCTCTGCGTTCTCATGCATGATAAGCAAAAAATCCCACAGTTTTTAACCCCTACCCTGAGATGTTCATGAACATTCAAGTTACAACAGGGGAAGGATAATGTACCACAGAACATGGCCATCGGTGGCAACTTCTAATGGAAAGAAGAAGAAGAGATTGGATGTATAGCCTGCCCTTCACTACCCAAAGGTGTCTCAGAGCGGCTTACAAACTCCTTTCCCTTCCCTTCCCCTCCCCACAACAGACACCCTGTGAGGTGGGTGGGGCTGAGAGAGCTCTTGACAGAAACGGCTCTTTTTCAAGAACAGCTCTGACAGAGCTTGTGACTGACCCAAGGTCACATCAGCAGGTGCAAGTGGTGGAGTGGGGAATCACCCCCGGTTCTCCCAGAGTCCACACACTTAACCACTACACCAAACTGGCCCACCCTTAGAAGCTAGGATTTGCATTCTTTCCATATATAAATGGATAACGGACAGTATTAACCTAAAGGGACTATTTCCTCTCACCCTGCGTGGCCAATTTCAGAGCAGTTGGCTACAAGTGGTCCAAATGTCACCCCAAATCCTCCTGGATCTTGGCATAGACCGGGCAAAATTGCTTATTCAGCAGAGACTGCTAGATTCGGAGAGGCAAGCAGACATTTGCAGTTCACCAAATGACTTTTCTCCAGCAAACAGTAGATATGTGGTTGCTCCTGCAGCCGATTTATATTTTCGTGAATCTTATAATACCAGAAGGGCCTTCACCCTAGCAAGGAGCATGGCCTTGCCGTCCCCAGTAATAGAGGGACGGTACAAAGGGATCCCCCCCTTATGCGCTCATGCGAAATAGACTCTTGTTCCCAGACTGAAATAGACTCTCTGGAGCAGGGCTATTTTGGGGCAGGAACACACAGGAACGGAGTCCCAGCTGGCTCCCGAGTTGGCCACACCCAGCAGGAACTCATTAGCATAAGAGGCCACACCCAACAGCAGAAACCCATTAGGACTGGCTACATCAGGGGTGTGTGGCCTAACATGCAAAGGAGTTCCTGCTACAAAAAAAGGCCCTGGGTTTTGACAACAAACAAGGTAAACAGAATAAGAAGCAAAAGGTGGGTGTGTCTGGATGACCACACTTTTGCAAACATGGGGTGTGTGGCCTAATATGCTAATGAGCTGTGCTGTCAGGGGTGTGTCCTAATAAGCAAATGAATGTCTGCTGTTCGGTGTGGCCTATTATGCTAATGATTTCCTGCTG
>NW_015161489.1:192936-213620 GCF_001447785.1 Gekko japonicus
CTGCTGAACGTTTTCTACAAAAAAAGCCCTGCTCTGGAGTATATCTTTTTCCATATGGCGAGCCGAAAGGAAATCATCGACCCGCTGCTGGAAAGGTTCCCAGGAAGGTCAAACAAAATTAAATTGGAATACCTGTTGTCGGATAGGAATCACCGTATATCAAGACAGGTGGCTAGGTTCTGCGCCCAGGTATATAAGAAACGCAAAAAGTGAGGCAAACAGGCCATATCTCTACTTTTATCAAAAATTGTTTTAAACTTAAAGGCTTTTTAAATGGTTTAAAAGGTTTGAACTGTAGATTTACTTTTTCCTTTATATTTTGTATAACTTAGAAGCCAGTGGTGGCAAACCTATGGCACGGGTGCCAGAGGTGGCACTCAGAGCCCTCTCTGTGGGCACGCGTGCCATCGCCCCAGCCAGGCCCAGACCATCATTAAAGTGTGGAATTCTCTGCCAAATAATTTTAAGTCAATGAAAGCATTTGGGATTGCTTTCCTTACTTTGTTTGGATCATCTTAAGTTAATGTATGAGTGTTTTTTTCTAAAGTAAAACCTCAGTATTCAGGTTAAATTGCCGTGTCGGCACTTTGCGATAAATAAGTGGGTTTTGGGTGGCAGTTTGGGCACTCGGTCTCTAAAAGGTTCGCCATCACTGGTATAAGCTTTTATGTTCCTAAGATTTTTACTGGCTCATAACCAGCTAGGATAGTATTGGGGGGGTTTCTATTTGTCTTTTAAATTGTTATGTACTGGTCGAAGACCGTAATAATAAACTGTAACTGAACTGAACGGCCCACCCCCCTTCCGGTCTGTCTGCCCCACTCATCCTCTTCATTCTCACCTGTAGTGAAGGGAGGGGGTTTTACTTCACCAGTTGGAGCCCCAGGTTTAGCCAGGGCTTTTTTTGTAGAAAAAGCCCAGCAGGAACTCATTAGCATAATAGGCCAAACCCAACAGCAGATATGCATTAGCATATTAGGCCACACCCTTGACAGCACAGCACATTAGCATATTAAACCGCACCCCCACGTTGCCAGAAGTGTGGTCATCCAGCCACACCCACCTTTTGCTTCTTATTCTGTTTACCTTGTTTGTGGTCAACACCCAGGGCCTTTTTTTGTAGCAGGAACTCCTTTGCATGTTAGGCCACACACCCCTAAAGTAGCGAATCCTAATGAGTTTCTGCTGTTGGGTGTGGCCTGTTATGCTAATGAGTCCCTGTTGGGCGTGGCCAACTCGGGAGCCAGTCGGAAGTCTGTTCCTGTGCGTTCCTGACCAAAAAGAGCCCTGGTAGCTCCTGATTTCTGCGCACCTTTTTGCGCCTGTAAGTCATTGCTTCTTTTTGCTACTGTTGCTCTTGCTTTCCTACAGAGGACCCCGGACTGCACTGAACACGGCAGGCAGCCGAGTGGAAGCAGATAGTGGCTCGGCTTTTGGCTTGGCTCAGCTGATACATTCTCTAGCCCCCCCCCCCAAACCCTCCTCTCATCCTGCTCCCAGAATGAACAGCGTGCCCTCGGAAACCCGCAAATGGCAACGAACGTACCTGTGGATGCTCTCATCAGTACCCTGTCATGGTCCAGCCTCCCGGCGAGGACTAAAGCATACGAGGTGAGGGCCACGGTGTAGGGCCTTTCCAGCGCCTCGTACTTTTTGGCTAGATACTCGGCCGCTTTGGTGATGCTGTTTTCTAAAATCTACACAGGGGAGCAAAGTGATCTGTATGTTAGAAGCAGGGGTCATTTCCCTGCTGGAGCAGGGCGGAGCGGCACTCCGGCAGTAAGGAGTCCTGGCCCGCCTGCACCATTCCTGGCCTCCCAGCCCGAGGCGGGCAGACATGCCCCTCCTTTCCCCTGAGCCTCTCTGGGGGGGGGTTTAAATGCCTGCAGCCATGGGGCACCTGGAGAAGATTGGGCAGGAGACGCAGAGAAGACTGCGTCCCTGTTCCCCCCTTCCCCTGGGCCTCTCCGCTTTTATGGAGAAACTCGGGGGAAGGGGGGGGATTTAAATGCCTTTCCTGGTGCCCCGCGGAGAAGATCAGGCGGGGAACCCAGGAACACTGGCCTCCCTGCCCTTTGTCAGAGGGTGTGGCGTACGCAAATGAGTCATGCAAATGTTCCTGCACCTCTTTTTCTAGGAAATGACCCTTGGAGAAGACTTCAGGGACCAATCTATGATTCTATGATCCTATGATTTTGAAACAGATCTCCATACTTCTGGCCTACTTCTTTCTCAAGTGGTGGGAAGTTCTGGAGGGTCCACCTGCTGCTCCTTTGTACCATTTACTTTTTAAAATAAGTATCCAAGCAGAGCACAATGGGTGCAAACAGGCACTCTTACCGCAGGCAGCAAATCACCAGAGAGCAACTTGCCAATTCCTCTGTGCCCCTTTCTGGGGGGGGGGGGTGATGGATGGCGTTTTGGCTCTGTCTACTGAACCCCATGGTCGCAACCCTGGCTGCTGGCTAGGGTGTGGAATAACGTGCTCAGCACCCTTTCCCACATGTGATTCCCCATCAAAGAAGTGCACGTGTACGGAAACCTCTTCCCATGCATGTATGGGTCAAGTGTGTGCGTGGAAATAACAAATGGAGGAAGAATTAGCAAATGACTTTATTTAATTCATTTATACCTCGCCTTTCTCCCCAATGGGGATCCGAGGTGGACTGCATTGTTTTCTTGTCTTCCAAACAACCTGGAGAGTGTGTGACTGACCGAAGGTAACCCAGCAGGCTTCCGTGGCAGAGCAGGGATTCAAACCTGGGTCTCCCAGAATCTAGACCGACACTCTGTTTTGCCATGCTGGCTCTCAGTTAACTGTACTTCATTTTGGTAACACCCTAACTCTCAAAACCAGTGAGAGTCTAGGACTGCAACTTACAGCTCTCCTTTAGAGCAGGGGGGTCCCCAACCTTTTTGAGCCTGCAGGCATCACTGGCATGCAGACATAGTATGGTGGGCGCAGCCACAAAATGGCTGCTGCAGGAGGCGGAGCCAGGCACAAAATGGCCTCCACAGCTTACCTTCCGTCACACATGGAGGAAATGAGTAACACACCAAAAGGACGTCAGCAGAGTGCAGCTCAGATGAACAGAGGATGCACCCCAGAGCTGGTAAGGTGGGCTACTGTTAAGTTTCCGGCCAGAAGGGCAGGGAGCAAAAACAGGACTGTTGTGTATTTGCTTATCTGTATTGCCTAAGTAAACTAGCCGGAGCTTCAGACACAAGCTCCATAGACTCTTAGGATGCTAAAGTCTGCAGTCGGATTGGTCACTGTCAATCCGGGAAGACTCTGACTTTTGGCAGGAACAAATCCCATTGGTCCTAAGCTCTCTATTGTGATTGGACATTACTGTACTAGGGAGTGTGGCCTCGCTAGTTCAAAATGTATAAAGTCGGATTGTTCTTTGAGTGTTGTTGTTGTGTGTTACGAGGCGGATAAAGAAATCACTTGTTGAAACACTGCCTCGATATCAGTATATAGCAAGGGCATGGCAGGGGGAATGGCTGGGGCGTGGCTGCATCCCTAGAGGCATTGAGCACAGGCACTTACGTTGATTTGTTGTCTGCAGATTTCTCTGGACTCCAGCAGGGCCACCAGGACGAAGGCTGTTAAGGATGCCTCTGGTTCCGCGCCATTATAGCCTCCCTAGGAAGATGGGGAAACAGCCCTTTAATGGAGTATTAATTCAAACAAAAACTCCTAAGGCCCCAAGAACAGTGACGGTGCAGGCACCTCAAAAGAAGCATCAGCACAGAAAGCCAGAGACAGTAGATCAGAAGCCAACACTCAGCAGTTCAAGGAGGGCCTGTCACGGCTCAGGTGGGGGTGTCACCTGACGCTGCCACCACTCTGGATTGAGGTTCCCTTGAGAAGGCCCAGAGCACCCTCTCAAGACCTTCAGACCTCCCTTTTGGCCGAATAACAGGCGTGAGGACCAGGCAGAGTGAAACAAGGAAAAGGTTTATTTTATAGGAGGTCAAACAACAAGGTGCAGAAATATAACAGTAAGTGGGTGAAAAGAAAAGAAACCAAATGCCCTAACGCGTCTAAGCATATACTGTCCCTAGCTCACTATTCCAAGTGGCACTAGACTACTCACCTTTCCCTCAGGATGAGGGTCTCTTCCCTGCAGCAGCCTTCCTTCTGGCTCTGCCCTCTGGGAAGAAGAACAGCTTTTCCTGCTGCCCCAGATCTTTTATTCCAAGCCCTCCTCTTTTCCTATTGGTCAATTTTGGCTCCAAAACCTCTCAGGGGCTTCTGAGAGTTGTAGGCCCAGCCTGTCCTACTGCTAGCCAGGCTCCCTGGGCCTATTAGGCCTCTGGTGGCACAGCCCAGATCATGACAGAGCCTACAATCTCTTTTAAGTGGCTGAAACTGGCGGCAGTCTGCCCACGAGAGCACCCCCCCTCCATCCTTTTTTTGGTGGGGTCAGTTAAGCGCATGACCAACTGGCAGCAACAGTGGCAACAGAATTACTCAGGACCTTTCAGCCAAAAGGAAAACACACAGGTGAAACTGCGCTATACCGAGTCAGACCTTGGTCTGTTGAGATGGGTATTGTCACGGGGAGTGGCTTTCCAGGGACCCAGGCAGAGGGGCTTTGTAACACCTGCTATCCAATCTATTTAAGTGGAGATGCCGGGGACTGAACCTGGGACCTTCTGCATGCCAAGCAGAGGCTCTCCCACTGAGGCCCCTTCCCCATGGCACTCTTGGGCAAAAACTGTTGTCAGGTTCCCTAGTCAGTTCACACCACACAGAGCTTCATAAGAAGTTAACTGTTTATTAGTGGAATCAGAACTAAAGAACACGTGTACAGCTTGTGTCAGGAATGGCCGTCAGCATAAGGGCCTCAGACTTATAGTAAAATCAGACATTCCCCCCCTGTGTGCATAAGCCAATGGATATAACTCACGCACACGGGCAAAATCAAGCTGACAAGCGGGCAAAGCAGAAAAACCGTTAACTTTCCCAGCCGAGTGAAATGCAGCTGGAGCCTCCGCAAGGTCAAGCGTAAGATAGCACACAGTAGCTGGACAGGGAAGAGCTGAGAACGAGGAGGAGGAGGGCACCCCTCCACATTCCAGATCCGTGACAGGGCTACCTGACAGGAGAGGGGCTTTCAATGCCCTCCCAAACTGGTGCTGGCCTGCCAGGAAAACAGAATACATCCCATGTTCAGAAGACAAAGACTTGAATTATGTAATTCGGCACTCAACAGTTTATAGCACTGTTCTTATTGATTCTAATCGGGAGAACTGGGTTTGATTCATCACTCCTGTACTTGTCGCCTGCCAGGTGACCTTGGGTCAGCCACAGTTCTCTCAGAGCTGTTCTCTCAAGAGCAGTTCTCTCACAGCAGTTCTCTCAGCCTCAAGAAGTAGAAGAGAAGAAGAGATTGGATTTATCCCCCACCTTTCACTACTCGAAGGAGTCTCAGAGCGGCTTACAATCCCTTCCCCTCCCCTCCCCACAACAGACACCCTGTGAGGTTGGTGGGGCTTTGAGAGATCTGACAGAAACTGCCCTTAAGAGGACTGCTCTGAAAGAACTTTATGACTGACCCAAGGTCACATCAGCAGGTGCAAGTGGAGGAGTGGGGAATCAAACCCGGTTCTCCCAGATTAGAGTCAGCGCACTTAACCACGACACCAAACTGGAAGGCTAAGGCCTCACGAGCAACATTGGCTCAAACACATAACAGCCATTCTTGTGCTGTATTTTTTGGAACTGGGAATCTGGACTTAACCAGGACAAGCAACATTCACCGCTGACATCACGCATACCTGCATAGGTCTGCTGAACACCGGGGAGTCTTCCTGGAACATTCCATCCGGCTTTTGCTTTTCCCAGAATCAGCCATTTCACAGCTCCGCAGATGACCTTGGCATCGATGTTTGTCTCGATAGGCTTAGCCATGGCAAAGACCTTTGCGACGTAGGCCGTTAGCCTGAAGGGAAGGTGGTGCGTCAGCCCAGCCGGCTCCACTTTCTCAGGGTAGAACAAGCCATGGCGCTCCCATCCGCCCACTGATCACCCTGCCATGCCTGACCAGGGCAGCCTTGAGAAAGACAGGAGCTCTCCGTCTATGGTTGTCAGCTGCTTAATGGGCCTTTTGTAGGACCAGCAACAAACATCAATTTAAACTTCAAGGTAACCACAAAAGGAAACTCCCCCCTTTAGAAGACTTTCAAGCAAGGAGAAGCGGGTGTACAATTCTAGAAACTCCCGTTGGGGGTTGATTGTGTAAAAAGGATGTCAATTGACTGGTAGCTATTAGATCGTACAAACTGATTACTAATGTTGATATTGCATGTAATGAATATATCTACCTGTTTTAGAATATTATGAATAATACACAATGCACTTTATAAGATGGAACATACAGAACCCTTTAACTTATAAAGAACGTTTTTGCAGTGTATATATTTGTTGTTTGACAGGGGACCTCAGCAGGGCAGAATGCCACTCAGTCCACCCACCAACGGTGCCACTCCCTCCGGGGGAACTGATCTCTGTCGCCTGGAGATGTGTTGCAATCCCAGGAGATCTCCAGCGACCACCTGGAGGCTGGCAACCCTACCTGGCCTGCAGACAGGGCTCCCAGGCAGTGTTCCCTCTAAGCTGAGTCAGTGTGAGCCGGCTCACGGTTTTTTAGCCTCCGGCTCACACATTTTTGTCTCAGCTCAGGCAGGAGGGCTCCAGAGCAAACTAATTTATGCAGTAGTCAAATTGCTTGCTCACAACTTTAGTGCCAGTAGCTCACAAAGTAGAATTTTTGCTCACAGGGCTCCACAGCTTAGAGGGAACATTGCACCCCACCCTAAAGGGCTGTCTGCCACTTGACAGCAATTCCCACCACCATCAAAACATTAACTTGTCACCAGCGGGGGGGGGGCTTGGGGGGTGTTCCAGGAGGAGGCAGGGATGCCCCAATTCAATGACATCACGCAAAAGTGACACCATCGCGTTGGGGATGCAGCCCCTTGGAAGGTGCCGACAGTGCCTGCCTGCAAAAACCATTTGATTTTAAATTGTTCCTGTAAGCGGGCGCTGCACACGCCTGAACTCCCAAGTGGCGAATTCACTGCTTGGAGTTCAGGCGTGGGGCCGTTGGCCTCCCCTCTCCCTCCCCTCCTGCGAGATTTAAAGGGGGCCACGTGCTCCCCGCTGAACAGCTGGAGGGCCCTTTAAATCTCGCGGGTGGGGAGGGAGAGGGGTGCCCCCCCGTTGGTTGCTGTGGTGGGCGGGGCTTCCCTCACTGGCCAACTGGCCGGCAGCAGACGGGCAGGGCCGGCTCACCCGCTAGGCGAACTAGGCATTTGCCTAGAGCGCCTGGACCTGGATGGGGCGGCAGGACCTGGATGGGGCGCTGAACTGTGCCTCCCCAGGAGGCGGAGAGGCATTGGTGGTGCATCAGAGGCGCGCCGGGCGAGCAGGTGGGCTCGGAGGGAGGGGAGGAGAGAGGTGCCGGGGCTCAAGGCAGAAGCACAGGGAGGAGAGAGAGAAAGAGGGTGGTGGCAGTCAATCTAGGGCTGGCTAAACAGAGAGGTGCCGGGGCTCAGGATGGATGGACAGATGCAGCCAAGCTAGACTCCGCCGGGAGGTTGGCAACGCCCATAATTGGGCGCGCACACGGTGGGGGGGGCGCCAGAAGGTAGCCCCGCCCAGGGTGGAAAAGAACCTCAGGTTGGCCCTGCGGGCGGGAGCCTGTGAGATCAGGGAATCCCCCGTCCCCACCTGAGGACCGGCGAGCCCACCTGCAGAGAAAGAAGCAAAACAGAACAGGCCACTTTGGATGCGGCGGCTACCTATGCTTCGTTGCCAGTCCAGAAGGAGACGCTGATGATCCCATGCAAGAGGCGGGAAGGCTGCGGGACTCGGAATAGGCACAGGGAAGGGATCGCGGTCCCTCAGGTCTACGGATGGCGGAATGAAAAGGCTTCTCTTCAAGCCCCGGGGGAGGCTGAGACCCCCCCGGAAAATTTCGGAGGTAGCCCCCGCCCCTCCGCCCCCCTGAACTCTACGCCTATGTGCGGCGGCTACCTATGCTTCGTTGCCAGTCCAGAAGGAGACGCTGATGATCCCATGCAAGAGGCGGGAAGGGCAGCATCTGTGAAGGAGAGCCTGCAGTTCCTCCCAGCAGGCTGGCATGGTTTTGCCGCTACCCCTGACCTGGGCCATCAGAATGCCAGTTTGCCACCGGATTGGGCGCAGCCGCACTTACCAGGTGCTAGACGGGTGTGTGCTAGAGGAAGCGTAGGAGTAGTCTGCTTTCTTGTACGCCAGTTCCTGTATATAACCTGGGAAAAGAGGAGGCAGCGGACAGCGATGATGGGATCGTGGGCCAGCTTTTTTCCGAAGCGTGTCTCTCGGCAGGCGGAATCAACGCCTCTCCCCCTGCCGTGCTCATTTCCTGAGCTGGCAGGGAGGCCTAGTCCAGGGGCCCCCAACACGGTGACACTAGGACCTCTCCTGGAGCCTGCCAAGTGTTTTTAGCCCAGTCGGGCCTCTGATTGGTCAGCCAGAGTTCCCTCTAAGCTGAGTGAGTGTGAGCCAGCCCACAGTTGCTTAGCCTCCAGCTCACCCATTTTTGTCTTCGTTCAGGAAGGAGGGCTCCAGAGCAAACTAAATTATGAAGCAGCCAAATCGCTCGCTCACAGCTTTCATGACAGTAGCTCACAAAGTAGAGTTCTTGCTCACAGGACTCCACATCTTAGAGGGAACATTGTTGCCCACGGGAGTTTTGATTGGCTGTGCAGTTTAAAATCACCACAATGTTGGTTTTATTCTCTTATTCCTCTTTCCCAGAGCATTTTAAATATATATATATATCCAGGGGTCATTTCGTAGAAAAAGAGGTGCAGGAGCTCATTAGCATAACTCATTAGCATACCTAATTTGCATATGCCACACCTCCTGACATCACCGGAAGTGTGTCAGAAGGCAACACCCTCCACTCAGGCTCCACTGGACTGTTTTGGATTGCTCGCTATGGGGGGGGGACGAACGTGCAGATCTGTCCTTGCAGAGGAGGGAGAGCTTGTACCTGAATAAAACTTGGTCTTAAAGGTGCCACTGGACTGTTTTGGGCCGAGGGGGGCAGCTTACCTGGCTGCTTCTTGCTCCTTGTGACCTGGGGCTGCTGGGAGCAGGGGGCGGGGCTTGTTGCATGTGCCCACCCCCTGGGCTCTTTACTGCCGGAGCTCCGCTCCTGTGTGCTCCTGCAGGAAATGACCCCTGTATATAACCTTCTCCTCCCCTGCACTTGGTCTCCCCCTGTGTTTCTGTGCATGGCTCCGCCTCCCGTGACGGCCATTTTGTGGCTGGCACCACCTCCTACGGCAGCCATTTTGTGGTGGCACAGTCTCAAAGAGGTTGGGGACTCCCCACCCTAGTCTGATGAGCCCCCCCTGTGGTCCTCACCTTGCATGATCTGCTTGACCGCAGCAGACCGGCGGTCCACCCCAAGCTTCTCCCACTGGTCGGTAGCGTCAAGATAGTGGGTGGCGATAACTGTTGGAGTCAGTCTGATCATGTTCTGCTCCCCGCAGCCGGAAGGGGTGATGATGAGATGGTCCAGTTTGGCCCCGTCGATGGAGTCTTCGACAATCTGGGCCACGGGGTTCCCTGGCCGGAAAAAAAAAACCCAGAAAGTGGGCATGTGGGCAGAAAGACAGGGGGACTGGTGGGTTGAGACGGCACGCTTCCATGATGGCGAGGAGCCACAGTTCTTTGCTGGACTGCCACGTTTCCACTTGTGAATTTGTTTCACCACCGCCACCTTCTTTGGGTCATGTTAGAATCACCTTCGTGGGATCCATTTCAAGGTGCCGGTGACTGGCCCACCGTCGCCCAAATGAAGACAACCGTGCCAGATGAATCGGTTCAGCTGGGATTTTCGTTCTCTTAACCAGGGCTATTTTGGGGCAGGAACGCACAGGAACGGAGTTCCGGCTGGCTCCCAAGTTGGCCACACCCAGCAGGAACTCATTAGCATAACAGGCCACACCCAGCAGTAGAAACTCATCAGGATTGGCTACATTAGGGGGGGGTGGCCTAACATGCAAAGGAGTTCCTGCAACAAAAAAAGGCCCTGGGTTTGGACAACAAACAAGGTAAACAGAATAAGAAGCAAAAGGTGGGTGTGGCTTGATGAGCACACGTCTGGTAACATGGGGTGTGTGGCCTAATATGCCAATAAGTTGTGCTATCAGGGGTGTGGCCTAATATGCTAATGAGTTTCTGCTGTTCGGTGTGGCCTGTTATGCTAATGAGTTCCTGCTGGCCTTTTTCTACAAAAAAAGCCCTGCTCTTAACAATGTTCTAAGCCTCCTTAAACACCCACCCCGCAGTGTGGGCTCCTTAGATACAGGGGTGCCCGAGGCATACATAGGGTTGAAAGCTCTGGGTTGGGAAATCCCTGAGATTTGGGGAAGCCCGGGGAAGGTTGTGGGAGGAACTTCAGCAGGGTGTAATACCATAGAGTCCACCTTCCAAAGCCACCATCTTCTCCAGGGAAATCGATCTCTGTCGCCTGGAGATCCGCTGTAATTCTGGGAGGTCTCCAGAGACCCCCATCTAGAGACTGGGAAGCCTCAGCGTGTGGCATTAAAGCCCAGCTGGCTCCAAGCACCAAGCGGCCTCCATCTGCCTTTGCTTATGCCATGGTGGACCAGAAGAGATACGCCTCCAGTACCGGCACCCCTAGGTTGGCAAAATTTAGGATTCAGCTGGTGATTTCCCCTCACCACTGCCCAAACTTGGAGGTTTGCCATCCTCCAGGTGAGCCTAGTAACAAATAAATATACACCACAAAAACCTTTTAGCACACTAATGTGTTCTATTTATGGTCATCATTTAGTGAAGTGCATAGTGTATCATTATTTCATCCTAGTCAGGTATCAATATTCATTCCATGCAGCTTTGAGAATGACAGGAGTCCTCCGTCCATGAATGTTAGCTGCATAATGTGTCTTTTGTAGGACTGGCAAAAAGCATCCGTACAAGAAGGCTGTCCCCCTTTTTGAAGACTTCATGCAAGGAGAAGCGGGCTTATAATTCTAGAAACTCCCGTTGGGGCTTGACTTTTAAAACACTGATGTACAATTAGATTGCGAGTGACTGTGACCTTGACTGGGAACTGTGAGAAATGAACTGAACTGTGACAAGCGAGAAAGTGCCCTCAAAAGCACTTTTAAAAGTCAACAGCTGCGGAGGAAAGGTCTGGCTAAGAGAGTGGCAGCGTTTTAAACTTAATCGAAAGATGGAAAAAGGATAAATCCATTCTCAAAGCCTAAGACCTTCTGAAAAGACACGACAGAGCAAGCATTTACAGTTTGTAAACAGAGAAAACAGCAACCCGGAAGAGGAGATGAGAAGCCGGAGAAAAGTAAGCGGAAGAAGCTCCTTCTTGAATTAGGAGGCGAAGCCAGCCCTTAGAAGATCGGTTCGAAAAGCGTTTGAAAAGACTTTACTAACAGAGCACCACTGGGACACTACTAATATATTAACATAGATAATGTGTTTAACCGGTTTGAAGAAAGAAGTTTGACAACACACTGAAGAAGCCAAAGAAGAAAACTTTAATATTACTAACAGATTAATATACTAGTTAAAACATCACTCAGCTTTCTCTTGATCCCACTATATACCCTCCCTTTTTCTAATTAAGAGAAATATCTCTCCTTTTTAGGAGAGGGAATAAAGCTTTTAAATAAAAAAAAATACTTTGGCCACCAAGTGAGAAGGGAGCCCTCACTGGAGAAGAAGACCCTGATGCTGGGGAAGACTGAAGGGCGCCGGAAGACAGGAGTGATGTGGTCCACGGGGTCACAAAGAGTCAGACTCGACTGTGTGACTGAACAACTGTTTTCGCCTTGCCAACTTGAGGCTGGGATTTGGGGCATGGAGCATGGGGAAGGCAGGGTCTGGTGAAGAGACGGGCCTCAGCAGGAGACCATCCCTGGCTGAGTTCATCCCCCCAAACAAGGGTGAAGTGACCTCCACAGGGGAAGTGGTCTCAGTTGTCTGGAGACCAGTTTTAATTCTGCTATCCAGGCCCCACCTGGAGGTTGGCAACCTGTCAGCTAGCTGCCATATCTGTGTAGTCTACCCTTTCCTGTTCCCGCCTTGCTTGCAGCTCAGCAGCTTGCCGTCAACATGCCAGGGAGGCCGTGGGAACTAGACGCCGTTATCAGTCTGGCCTTGTGAAGCAGGGAGGGCTTGGGGTCCACATTTGGTGTGACTTTTTCTGCTCTCAGTAAACCATGAGACTCTCCCGCTCATTATGTAATCTCCGCCGGGAGTCTTCCCGCCCGCGTGCTCAAAGTTCATTTGCTTAGCTAATGGCCTTGCGCAGCTATATGTATTGGGATGTTCCCACCTTCTAGTTATTCCTAACAATAATCCTGTGGACGTGGTACCAGTCTTGTACACTAATAAAGCATAACGCTTCTTACGAAACGTGTGTGAAGAGTGACTTGCTGTGGAACCTGACACAGCCCTAGTTATTTCCTCCCCTGTGGCCCTATGGGTCCCATATTTTAAAGCAGCTGATTCTTGCCTTGGATGGTGAGTTGGGTCACGGTTTCCGAGTCGGGGACCTTGTCGTCGATAGGTCTGGCGACAATCTTCTCATCCTGGACTCCATCTGGGAAAAGGAGGGGAAACAGGACGGCTGTAAGAGACAGAAACACAGCCATCCGCCAGCTTTACAGATGCACCTTCGTTTGGGATGTTGGCCAGTGTTTCTCTGGAGCCCGTGAGGAGTTCATGCATGGATGGACTCATACCCAAAGAAAGACTGTCTAAAAAGAGGAACAGTATCAGCATAAGACAGGCCTTCACCATGTGTGAGCCATCTGGTCAAGCAGAGCCCACCAGACATGTGGTGTGGCCTGCCACCATGCTGAGTTAGTGTGAGCTAGCTCACAGTTTTTTAGCCTCCAGCGCACACATTTTTGTCTTAGCTCATGAAGGATGGCTCCAGAGCAGTGTTCTCTCTAAGCTGAGTTAGTGTGAGCTAGCTCACATTTTTTTAGCCTCCAGCGCACACATTTTTGTCTTAGCTCAGGAAGGAGGGCTCCAGAGCAGACTCATTTATGCAGCAGCCAAACCGCTGGCTCACAGCTTTCATGGCAGTAGCTCACAAAGCTGAATTTTTGCTCACCAGACTCCACAGCTTAGAGGGAGCATCCCGCTTTGCCTTGAAAGGTTAAGACAGCGAAAAGACTGGATGTTGAAAAAGCGCTTCATGGGACTCTCCCCCCCCCAAAAAAAAAGGTCAAAAGAGAAGTGCTAAAGAAGGGATCTGTTACTCACTGACTCCTTTTGCAGCGGGATCCAACTCAATGACTGTCGTAAACTTTTGCAACATCCCTTCGGGCTGGTAGGAAAGAAAAAATAAGAACCATCGTCCACCTGGGGCCAGTGGCTCAGGGGTAGAGCATCTGCTTGGCATGCAGAAGGTCCTGGGTCCAATCCCCGGCAGCATCTCCAGGTTTGACATGATGTGAAAGACCTCAGCCTAAGACCCTGGAGAGACCTCTGCCTGAGATCCCGGAGGGCCACAGCCAGTCTAGGTAGACAGTACTGACTTTGAGGGACCCAAGCGTCCGATTCAGTGTCAGGCAGCTTCACGCATTCACTGCTGCTAAGACTTGGCATGGTGGCAGTGAGAGACTCAAAACAGCAACAGGGCGATGCAAGCAAAGAGCATCAGATCTCATTTCTGGTGCAACCACTTCAGTTACGTGGTTCCGTTACTGCCTGAACACGACGTGGGAGGAGATATTAATCCGCTCCATGGATTCCCATTCGCTTCAGGTCCTCCCGGTTAGGATCTGGCGCTCATGTCCATAAGAGGCACTGTAGTACCCCCTGGTGGCTCTGAAAAGTCGAATATTTCAGGCCGAATCTGCATTTCATTTTTACAGCAGTCTTGATGCTGTCTTTCTTTATGTGTGATGCTTTTTTCGATCTGCTATTTTTTCCCCTGCTTGCTGTTCTCCCTCTTCTCTAGCACGACCGGCGTTTGCAGGCACCCGTTCGCTTTTCACAAGGCAATAAATTACTTAAGGCAACAAGCCAACAAGCTATAAACTTCTCTTTACATTCAAAGAGAAGGATGTTCTCAGCTTTCAGTTTTGCCCAGTTTTTGGTTTAAACAAGAAAGCAAAAATAGCCAAAATAGCCAAAAAACTGTAAAGACTGGGTGTTTAGTTTGCAGAATGTATGTATGTATGTATGTATGTAGAAGGGATCTTTCTCTAACTTTTCAGGCAATATAAAAATCACAAAACAAGATCAAATCATTCACTCTTAGTTTGTCAAGCAAGGGAAAAGTTTCGTACATCCCTCTATGTGCTGTCAGAAGGTAAACAAAGCAGATAAGCCTCCGAGTAGCACTTTTTTGGGGGGTGGAGGGCTTAGAGTGCTTTTAAGCACATCCATTTGAGCCGGAGAGAAGCCACACAATCATGACGGAGCAGAAACCACAGGGCAATAAAACAATGCAGACAGCAGAAATTATAACAGTGGAGAGCGAAACCTAAAGAGACGTGGACATCTTTTTTGGAGACGGAGCGAGAGTGTAGCCAAAGCAGTGAAAAGTACCAATGCAGATTCCACCTCAGTTTGCAGCGCTCTGAAAGTCGACATTTCATTTTACAGGGAAGCTGTAAAGAAAGGGCCCAGCAAGCTGAGGGCAGAGCTGCAAGCCTCTGGGTGAGGCCTGGAGACCTCCCAGGATTACACCTGATCTCCAAACTTCTCCGGAGAAAATGGCAGCTTTGGAAGGTAAACTAAGTGGAATGAGACCCTTTTGGGGTCTTGCTCCTCCCCAAAGCCTCCTTCCCCAAGTTCTGCTTGCAAAACCCAAGTTCTGCTTGCAAAAGAGCCAGTTTGGTGTAGTGGTGAAGTGCGCGGACTCTAATCTGGGAGAACCGGGTTTGACTCCCCACTCCTCCATATGCAGCTGCTGGTGTGACCTTGGGTCAGTCACAAGCTCTGGCACAGCTGTCCTTGGAAAAGATATCCAAATGAGAGAGAGAGAGAGAGAGAGAGAGAGAGAGAGAGAGAGAGAGAGAGAGAAAGAGAGAGAGACTTTCCTCCATTCCCTGCTCTGCACAGGTGGAGGTCAGGGCCAGTACTAGTTCTTGGGGTGAGGCCTCATGGCATCGGGTTGCCAATTCTGGATTGGGAACTTTCTGGACATTTGGGAAGAAGCCTGAAGGTGAGGTCTGGGAAAGGTAGAGTCTACCCTCCAAACCTGCCATTTTCTACAAATCATCTCATTTCTGTAGTCTGGAGATTAGCTCTTCATCTCCAGGCCTTACCCAGGGATTGGCAACCCTACACAGTCTGGGAACTAGCATACCTCCAAAGACAGGGGGAACTGAGGCCCATGGGGGGGAGGGAGGACTGCCAACTGGGGGCGGGGGGGGGGGAAACTTACCCAGGGATTGGCAACCCTACACAGTCTGGGAACTAGCATACCTCCAAAGACAGGGGGACCTGAGGCCCATGGGGGGGGGAGGTGTTAAACAAATACGGAGTGAGCTAGGGTTGCCAAACCCCCCAGTTTGCCGGGGGTCCCCCATTTTGGGGGGGTTCTACCCGCTGCTGTCCAGATGGCTGGCAGGGGATGCCCTACCCCCAACACCCACACCCACCCCTCTCTCTCCCTTTAAGTGTGTGAAACCCGTCTTTCCTCCCAAGCCTGTGTTTCCTCCCAAGGAAATGCCAAACTTTGTGCTCTTAAAAGGGAAACGCGTCTGCTCTTAAAGGGGAAACGCCAGCTCCTGCTTGCAAGGAAATGCCAAGCTTCGTGCTCTTAAAAGGGAGCTGCAGCTGCTCTTAAAGGGGAAACACCGGTTCCTGCATTTAAAAGGGAAACGCCGGCCCCTTTAAGTGCAGGGAACTGCTGTTTCTGGAGATCCGGCGCACGGCGGGTGGGGGGCGGCGGCGGACGTCCCCAACGTGACGCCATCATGTCGTCACGTCGGGGGTGCCCCGCCCCCTCCAAGACCACCCCCAAAGTCCCCCGCTGGGGGTGGAAGATGGACTTGGCAACCCTAGAGTGAGCGGCTACACTAGACTTCACCAACAACCATTGAGGCATAACATAGGTCGAATCTGCATTTGCATTTTTAAATTAGTTTCGTGCTCCTGTGACATCGTCTGTCTCGATGCTTGTTTGAATGTTGTTTGGAGAAGATTCATTTAAAGCAGTGCAGAGGCGCAATTACAATGGAGCCGCCATGAGAGGGCGATAAACATATGCAGACATGCGAAAGTATACTTGCACCGTTGAAGTGTGAAAACTAAAGCAAATGTAGATATTTTTTAAGACGGAGTCAGAAGGCTGGGACACCGGTGGGAAAGACAAATGCAGATCTGACCGTAGTTTTTGCTGCCCTAGTTGAGGCAGCATTCCAAGACTGGGCTGCCCTTCTGCAAGGATTACTGGATGAGGGAAGGTGGAATGCACTCATTAACAGAATTTTCTAGTAGATGGCTCATTTCAGCCTTTCTTTCTCTTTTTTTTTTTTTTGTAAATCTTTTTATTTCGTTATTTTACAGTATCTTTGCATCGTTTAACACTTATTTATATACCTCCCTACAAGAAGATATATCCTTACATTTTCTAACAGTTATAATATTTAACAGAAATTAAAAAGAAAGAAATAACTCTTATTGTCCAATATTATTTTACATACACAATGCATTTACACATGTATTTTTGGCTACACTAGACTTCACCAACAACCATTGAGGCATAACATAGGTCGAATCTGCATTTGCATTTTTAAATTAGTTTCGTGCTCCTGTGACATCGTCTGTCTCGATGCTTGTTTGAATGTTGTTTGGAGAAGATTCATTTAAAGCAGTGCAGAGGCGCAATTACAATGGAGCCGCCATGAGAGGGCGATAAACATATGCAGACATGCGAAAGTATACTTGCACCGTTGAAGTGTGAAAACTAAAGCAAATGTAGATTTATTTATTTTTTAAGATGGAGTCAGAAGGCTGGGACACCGGTGGGAAAGAAAAAAGCAGATTTGACCGTAGTTTTTGCTGCCCTAGTTGAGGCAGCATTCCAAGGCTGGGCTGCCCTTCTGCAAGGATTACTGGATGAGGGAAGGTGGAACGCACTCATTAACAGAATTTTCTAGAAGATGGCTCATTTCAGCCTTTCTTTCTCCAAGAGGCATCAGAGGCCCCGACTTCATACGTACCACAACTTTCAGCTTCTTCTTCACACCGTCCGACACATACTGGCCAAAGACAGCCCCTTTGACCTCGATGTCGTGGAGTCCTAGCTGGAGAGGGACGATCACGAACGGCAGCGCCTTGGAGGACAGGCCCTTGATGGTGAAAACCTGCCTGTATCTTTCCTTGGCAGTGGAAGCACTGCAGAAAGCAGGGTTGTGGACCAGTTCTACCCGCACCTGCCGAGAAGGAGGGGAAAGTGGTGAGCCAACCTCTTGGAAAATATGGGAGAAGTAAGCTGTGGAGGGCCTTCACTCCCCAATTTAAACAAATTACATCTTAGGTTGAAGAGAGACATTGCGTTTTTCCGGGGGTCGTGCCAGGATCCTTCCATGGTAACGTGAACCCACTTGGTGGTACAAATGTGCTTGTCTGCAAACTGAACATTCCATCAACAAGTAAGTCCGCCCCTCTGGGCTCTTCCAAATTCTCGTTTTCATGGCTTGTGTGTCCCTATCGCTCCCCTCCCTTCTTTTCTGCTTATGTTTTGCTCCCTCTAGAAATCGGTTTAAATCTGCAGGGAAATATGCCAGACATAGGTAAAGGTAAATAGAAGGGGAAGTCGTGGAAGTAGTGACAGACTTCACGTTCCTGGGATCCCAGATCACCGCAGACTGTGACAGCAGCCATGAAATTAAAAGACGCCTGCTCCTTGGGAGGAAAGCGATGGCGAACCTAAACAGCATGATAAAAAGTAGAGACATCACCCTGCCAACAAAAGTCCGCATGGTCAAAGCAATGGTATTCCCAGTAGTCATGTATGGCTGCGAGAGCTGGACTATAAGGAAGGCCGAGCGCCAAAGAATAGATTCTTTTGAACTATGGTGCTGGAGAAGACTCTTGAGAGTCCCTTGGACTGCAAGAAGAACAAATCAGTCAATCCTCAAAGAAATCAACCCTGACTGTTCCCTGGAAGGCCAGATAATGAAAATGAAGCTCAAATACTTTGTTCATCTTGTTTCTGCTTTTGTGCATCATGACATTACATTACATTTTACATTACATTTGCAATTTATATACCGCCCTATCCATGAGGCTCAGAGCGGTTTTACAGACACACAATTTCTATCTAAGCTGGGAGTACAATGGTGAGGGGAGGGTATTTTTTTCCCCCTAAGTAGGCACCTAACAGCAGGATCTTTCTTGGATTCGGCGGTGGATTCGATGGTGGTTCTTTCCTCGAGGGCGAAGGTGTCCAGTATTGAAGTACGGATTTTTCTGCAGTAGTGGTCCTTTTCCAGGAGATGGCTCCCACAGAACTCGAACGAAGCATCTCGACTCTTTATCCAATTGGCTCCAGTCTTCGTTGCAACGTCATGCTCTCAGGCACTGGTCTTCGTTCTCTGACTCGCCGCTCGTCGCTTCACCGCCATCTTTCGCCTCATCTTCATCGATTCCACACCATTACCGCTGCTTTTTAACAACGATCACTGAGGAAAGGTGCCCCCCGCTCGTAAGGAGCAGGTACCCATTTACCTACTTGCCTGTGCAGGCTTTCGGACCGCTGGGTGGGCGGGAGCTGGGACAAAGGGCCGGGAGCTCACCCCGGCCGCGGTGGGACTCGAACTGCCGTCAGCAGTTCGGCTAGATTAACCTGCAGGCTTTTTAACGCCATGTGCCACCGCTCATCAGGCACCGTGCATCAGGCACACTGCCCAACTATTTTTCCCCTCTTCATTTTACCAATAACATTTTTCTGGAAAAGTCTCTTCTTCAGGGATTGCAGAGGAAGTTAGCTGCTGAATTTATGCATACTGGCCAATAGGCACCTATGACAGCTGTTAACATAACCAGCATCAGCGAAAGTGAAACTATAGCTTCAGAGTGGAACTTCTGAAATTTACCAGTCCAACCAAAATCTTTACCAGTCAGCTTCCCCACACAGGCTCCCCATCTGTACACCAATCATAAAGCTGAGCATCCAAGTGTTGTAGCCAATGCATACCAAGTTGTACCACACAATTTCTGGAGAATGTCGTTTCGTGTGCATATTTTCACTGCGGCATTGGTAAGATGGAATTCATGGCTCAAGGACCTCTCCAGGGTAATGCCAAGGTACTTAGGTGTATCGTTGTGTGTAAGCTGGGTGCCATTAAGGTAGACATGCAGTTCACGATTGGCAAGATTGTTATTGAGATGGAAACAGGAGCATTCCGTTTTTTCCTGGACTTGGGATAAGCTACCACTTATGGTAGTAAAGTAAAGGTAAAGGTTCCCTTGCTCGAAAGCCAGTCGAGTCCGACTCTAGGGTTGCGGTGCTCATCTCCGTTTCAAAGCCAAAGAGCCAGCGCTGTCCGAAGATGTTTCCGTGGTCACGTGGCCGGCATGACTGAACACCAAGGCGCACGGAACGCTGTTCCCTTCCCACCGAAGTGGTACCTATTTATCTACTTGCAATTTCTTGCTTTCGAACTGCTAGGATGGCAGGAGCTGGAACTATGGACGGGAGCTCACTCCGTCGTGTGGCACACTCGGGTCTCAAACTGCTGAACTACCGACCTTCCACGCCTTCAGTTCAGCCTAACCACTTGAGCCACCGCAGCTCCGCTACTTATGGCAGTAGTCAGCCAAAATTCCGAGGTCCCTAGTCAGTATTCCCTCAGCCCTATCAATTGATTTGTGCCTTACTGCAATTGCCATGTCATCAGCATAAGCAAACTTCAGAATTATTTTTTTATCCTGATTGTAAAATCTCCATCCTTCGGAGTTCTGGATAGGGATACCAGTTGGGCAGCTCCCCAATTTGATGTTACCTCCAGGTGGGCTTGGGCCTAGTTTTTTCAACAGGCTCCAAGCTTTCCTACTGGAATGCCTGAAACCCAAATTTGCAGTTGGTTTGGTCCATTTTTGTCTATGTACAGTGTCAAGTTCACGGAGTAGTTCATCTGCTACTTCTGGGTCTTTGCTGTTGAGGAAATCTTGATACAGCCTCTCGCTCTGCTCGTTCCAGCCTGGAATATATTCTTTCAGATATCCTCAAGGAATGTGCCTTTTGGACATAGATATAACAGCTCCAACGAATCAGCAGTAGTTATGTGTTGGAGGGACCCATCTGAGACACCTATCCAGATCTTCACTGAAATCTTTCCAGTTCACCCTCTTAAAGCTCCATGGTGGTCTTGGAAAAGACCCACTAACTGGTATTTGGATTCCTAGCTCGAGGATTGTAGGTCGATGCTGACTGTGTGGGAAAGCCTCAAGAACACATCTGGATGTAGGCAAGGGCTGACTTCTCTGGTAAGATGAAACAAATCTTTAAATAAGGTTGAACTCTATTCCACACTGCTGATCTGAAGGTGGCTCTGTCTTTAGCGTTGAAAATGAGATGCAGACCATCTTTTTCAGCCTGGTCGACAAATGCCTCACCATTGTTACTGTTAACCAGGGATCATTTCGTAGAAAAAGA
>NW_015161490.1:0-16504 GCF_001447785.1 Gekko japonicus
GCATGCGCAAACTTCAGTGTGGAAAAAAAATTCCATTTGCCATGGAAGTGGGGCCTAGCGATTGCCGGTGTGATCACGCCGCGCTACTTCTTTGCCACGCTGCAGGATAGCCGTGTGATCAGCACCTAACGGCCTAACCACGGGACCTCGATGGGACATGTGATCGGGCTGCTGCACGTTACCTTGCTCCAGGGCAAACAGCCACGCTTCCCCCCTGTATTTTCTGGCCCGTGTGACCGGGACCAATGACGGCTTTTTGCCACAAAATAACTTACATTCCAAACCACGTATGAAGAGGCAATATCTGCAGAAACTGCTGACCAGTTGACCAGAGAAATGCGCAAGTCCAGAACTCCACCAACGCCCCGCAAGTTGCAGCCGGTGCATCAGGGGATCCTGGAAGAATCTGACAGCGAGGATGACTCAGTCTACCAAACACAGACAGAGAGGCGCAAGCACTCCAGTCAACAACGACCCACTCCCAGATCGCAATGCACCAGTTGCGGTGGCAACCACGAGTCCCATAAGTGTCAGTTCTGCGAGGCCCAGTGTCAGGAGTGTGGGAAGATAGGACACCTTGCTTGGGTCTGCCACTGGTCTAAAGCCAAGACATCACCTAAGTTGTCACCTAGAACATCGCGTAGTAGGCATCAATCACCATCAAGGGACACTACTGCATCTGCTGACTGTCACTCGACAAACAACTGCATCTATCATTCATCGTTGTCACACATGAATCTACATACAAAGAACAAGATCAAGGTGACAGTACTCCTAAACAACAACCCCTGTGAAATGGAGGTCGACTCGGGGTCGGCACTCACTATCGTCTCAACACAGACTCTACACCAACATTTCCCCAGATGGAACAAACGTCATCTAGAACTTTGTGACCTTCAGTTAATTGATTTCCAGAGAGTGCATTCCCATTGCAGAAAGAGGTAAATTCACGGTATGCTACAAAGACTTCTACGGTCAACTGAGCGTCCTAGTAGCAGAAGGGCATCGTCCCAGTCTCCTGGGATGTGATTGGTTTGATGCTATGGGCATCCGCCTTACAGGGGTCCAGCAGATCAGGCCCCTCCGGTTCCCTCACCGAAAATGATTTGTTGGTCGGCCTTCCTGTCTGCCTCCAGCTACAAACTGCCCTACTTGCCAGTGGGGACTCCCCAACGTTCCCAAAGGGCACGGACACACCCTAACTATCTGAGAGGCTATGTGTGCTAACTTAGGGGGGAGGGGTGTTGTGTTGTGTTATAAGCTGAATAAAGAAATCATTTGTTGAAACGCTGCCTCAATCTCAGTACATAATACACAGGCAAAAAGTCCTTGGGGAGGATTAGTGCCAGGTAGAACTCATGGGTCAATTTAGAAAAACTGAGAGTATCACACATGCCCATGAACCAGAAGGGACAGGGAGGGAGGGAGGCCAGATGGCTTCTACCCAATGAAGTCTAAGGCATGGCACAACCTACTCTCCAAGAACAACACCCCTGAGGGCTGGGAAGATGCTGAAGCTCTTTGGCAGCATGTTGCCTCCCATGGCTCATGCAACAGCAGCTGCCATCAGCACTGTACCACTGCCTGCCCACCTGCCCACTGGCGCATCCTTTCCTCTTCCCACTGCTCCTCCTCTTTTGCCCCTCCCAAGCAGCTGTGGGCCAGGGAAAGGCAGCAAGAGTTGCTCCTCCAGGGAAGAAGGCAGGATCCGGGGGGGGAGGGGGGAGCAGCAACATCCTGCACCAAGCCTCTCTTGCCACTTGGCAGGCAAGCTCATGAGCACTGGCACCATGTCCTGCTGCCCTGCAAGCAGCTACAGGAGCCATGTGCTGGAGCTGGGGTGCCTCAAAAGGCTCCCTGAGTGGCTGGTGGGAGAGGATGGGAGGGGGGGAGGCCCAAAGGGGCTTTTGTGGATCTCCACAATCTCCCCCCTCCCCTATAAAGCAAGCACAGAAAAGGAGGTCCTCTCCTCACAGCCTAGCTACGGCACCTGGACAAGGCCTTCTTCTTCTCCCTCTCTTCTGTCTACAGTCACGCCTCACCCTTTGCTGTTTTTGAAAAACTGTGAGCTCACAGGCAGTGGGACTTGGCTGTGGAGTAGGACTACGTATTCAGTGGTCCTTTTACTGAGTTTCACCTCCCACAATGCAGGTGTAGCTCATTATTTCTAATTTACAGCTTTGTTTACTCTATTTGGCACTACTCCCAGGCTGCTGTTACCTCTGACTGAACTCTCAGACTCAGTTCATTCTCAATACTACATTCTGTCAGTTCAGTTACAAAATTTGATTTTATACAGACATTTATATAGCATATAAAAGTATCTTAAAGCATTTTTATAAACTTATTTTCACTTACAGGTATACAAAATATGAAAACCTATCATTACAATGACATTCTAAAGCATTAAACTCTTTACATGAATTCTTTTAGTATTATAAAATAGCTTGTGACATTAAGCTCTTGTAGATACATTGATTTACACATTATTATTCATTTTGGTTTATCAAAATATTTTACACAATATTTCTGGTCATTTCATGAAACTATTTCTTGTTAAAATTGAAGTTTATACCTTGTAAAACACATAGCTCAGTTCAACCTGTAGGAGACACTGTTCTAAAATACAAATTCTGTACCTTTCAATTGGAGCCAAGAGTCATAATTAATGACTTTGGTTTTTGGCTGAACTTAGTAGCTGAGTGCTTCCCTAAAACTTTACAAGACACACTTCAGAACAACTCCCCTCATTAGCCTTTTCAACTTAGTTTCTTTCTACTTATTCACGATTTATGTACTTCTGTTGGCAAGAGTCCACACACACCTGCTTGTGTATAATGATTTCTCTTCCAGCAAACAGTCTGGTTGCCTTAAACTTAAAACCTTTCTACAACAAGTTTACAGTCAATAGAGAATATTTGCTTTCTGCAAACGACTTATACCATAATCTATATTTAAAAGTGTTACAAACAAAGCATTTAGATCAAGAGAAGGGATTTCTCTCTGTTACAATACATATATAACTGTCCTTTTGACCTAGGTAGGCTCTTCACTAAAAAGTACAAGATAGAGCAATAAATCTTAGAGTTGGCAGTAGTTTCTTTCCAATTAGAACTGCTGACATTCAGTTAATTAAACACAGCTTTCTGCTATTGCAGTTAAAATGCAGAGTATTTTCCTTCTTTGTGATGCAACATCCCCAACTTAAAGAATAACATAGCCTGGGTTTAACTATAGGTTTTCATTGTCAGTTTATAGACATTCAGAGTTGCTATATGGCATTCAGGAAAACTTAATACCTTAAACATAGAGAATACACATGATCTGGGTCTCTCTCTTATTCAGAGCTGCTTTCCACAAAGCAAAAAACTGCTTTAAACTTTTCACCTGGCTGGCTAATTGTGTCAGGTCAACTTGAATGAAATTGGCAAAAAACTTTAACAAGGAAGGAATACACCTGGAGTTCAAAGAATAAACCTCCCTATTCCCTTGAAACAACAGGATGGCAGCTCTTAATTGGAAGTTGGCAAAGGATTAAAACAAGGGCTAGAAAAACATGTCAACTAAAATGATTGAAATTATTTGGTGTTATACAATACTGTCTAGTGTTCTAAAACAGGATGTTAACTCTCCAGGAAAACCCCAGAGGATTTCTCCCAAAGGGCTCTTTAAAATAGCAATAATCAATAATAATCAAACCTTTAAAACTTAACCTGGTATTTTTGGCCACTGTGTGACAGAGTGTTGGACTGGATGGGCCACTGGCCTGATCCAACATTGGCTTCTCTTATGTTCTTAATTTGCAATAAATCTAAAGCAGTGGTTCCCAGCCTTTTTGGCATAGTGACCCACAAGTCCAAATTTACTTGCTATGATGACTCATCCAGGGATAGCCCAAAGTGTTTTGGTGCCCTGGGCAAACGATGATCCTTATTTATTTATTTATTTATTTATTTATTTATACTTTCAATTTGTACCCCACTCACCCCCGAAGGGCTCTGAGTGGCTTACACGGTGCATGGTGCAGAGACCTATGCAGAAACCCTAACTTTGGCCACAGTACATCTGGGGTGGGGGGAGCCCTACCAGGTACCCTCCTGGCTCCGATTGTTCGTTTATCCTGCGAGTGGGCGACTTCTTTCCAGTTTTTCTCCGGTGCGTCTTCCACGGCCTCTGCTGTTCTTTTGGCTCTCTGGCGACTCCTCTCGGGGGCTGTTGGTTATGGGCCCTAGTGCGCAGCCGCAGTGGGCGTCACAACGTCCTTGCGGCTCCAGACGTCCTCCTGCTGGCCACGTCATCAACTGCCAAGCCAACCGCCTCCTTGGGATGTCGCTGCCTCTCTTCATCTCCTCCGTGCTGACCGCCACCATGTTGCCACTGCTTCTCGATTCCTCGCTCGGCTGGAGCCCAATTTCAAGGGAGGGGTACCCCCCTGTCTTCCTATGGACAGGTACCCATTTACCTAATTGCCCCGAGGGGCTTTCGGACTGCTGGGTTGGCACCCATATAGTTCAGCATTTCATTTTCTGCAGTGGTTAACCAGATGTTTTTGAGAAACCAACAAACAATGAACAAAGGATGCAGCTGCCCCCACTATGAAGCCCAAGCAAGTGGCATTCCGACATATACAGCGTTTGCATATGGAGTTACATTTCAGTGTTTGACCACCCTCTCCTTCTCCGTTATTCCCTCTAATCCCCCCTAAGATTCTCACTCACTCTAGTGACCATCAGGACACATTTCACTTGATCAACATGTATACAGAATGAAGGGGGGAAATACCAACTAATGCATGACATGGAGGATACTGTTTCCAGGTCAGATCTTGGTTTCCAAACAACCGAAAATAGGAATGGAAAGGTCAGGGGAAGCCATTAGGGAGGGCTGGCCTTCAACCCATTTGGCCTTCAACCCACATATTTGAAACACAGGATTTACTTATGGGAATTAAAAGGAATTTATGGCCCCGGTCACACGGGGGAAATTGGCGCAGCCAAAGTGCGGCTTTTTAGAACCACACCAAAAGAGACACGTGGCAGTGGGATCAGACAGATCCCCTGAGCCGCCGCGCAGTTGCTCCCCGGCACGATCAGATGCCGGGGGGGGGAGCCACGGAAGGGAGAGCGAGGCAGCCGGCTGCGCATGTGTGCACATGCGCAGTTCGGCCGGGAGCCTCGAATGCTGCTGAAGACGGGCGTGCCGGCGATCCCACAGCCGCGCTTGTTGCGGGGTTTCGGGTTGGTAGTACTCTTTCCTAGGTTTTTTTAATGCACGTTTTTGGGCTGAAGGGACGGATTGGGGACGAGTGAGCGCCACTTCCCAGATGTTGCAATGTGATCGTGCCTGTTTGCTGCACCCCCGATCCGTCCCTCTTGCGGGGCAAAACCTCCCATGTGACCAGGACCTTTGTCACCCTGGAAGCATTCAGTGAGGTTAATCTGCATCCGGGTTTTCTGACCATGTAGTGACAGGAATATTTCTTTGCCTTCGTAGGGAAACGACTGTCCGGCACTTGTGCCTCCCTGATTTTCCAGAGCCAGCAGAGCTGGTGTGGAAGTACTTGGATCTTAGCACCTTCCTTCTCCTCTACCTCTTGCCTCTCCTCATTATAACTGTCACTTACGCACGGCTAGCCAAGAAGCTGTGGTTACGCAATGCCATTGGGGATATCACCACACCACAGTACATCGCCCATCACAAAAGCAAGAAGAAGAGCATCAAGATGTTGGTGCTGGTGGTGGTGGTCTTTGCTGTCTGTTGGTTCCCGCTCCACTGTTACGTGCTACTCATTTCCAGCCTGGGGATTCAAACCAAGAACTCCCTTTATTTTGTTCTGCACTGCTTCGCCATGAGCAGCACCTGCTACAATCCTTTCATCTACTGCTGGCTGAATGAAGGCTTCCGTTTGGAGCTGAAGGCCTTGTTTGCCATGTGCTGGAAGGCACCACAGACGCAGGAGAACCTGTTCCCGGGGACGATCATGCCATATCGGGAGGCATGGATGGAGCAGGCCAGGCACAGGCCAAAAGCTTCTTTACAGAGCATTCAATCCACCTCCAATGTGCAGACATTCAACACAGATTTGTGAAATGAGCTGGTTAAAGCCAGTTGACAGGCTTTTCTTAACAAAGTTCTCATTAAAAAGATGGCCCAAATACTTCCTAGGCAAAGGGGGTTCACTATGGATTCCCAGCACCTTCCTAGTATTTTAGTTATTAGCAATATATCCCATGTTCTATTCAATTGTCCATTATACATTAAGATTCGAGAAAGTTTCTGAACTCCCTTCTCTGTACATGGTGTGGCCTCCCTGACAGTGTCAAGGTTAAGTGGTTACTTTCTGGACACAATTTTCTCGTAACCTCTAATGTCGCCTGTTTTCTTCAGTCTGCAATTCGATTCAGAGACGCTATTTCATTTTGGATGGCCTTATGATTGCTTTGTTACCTCAATGTGTTTTTTTAAATTTTAATGTTCTTTTATCTTTGACATGCCAATAAAGGTTGTCTGTCTGTCTATTCGCAATATAATAGTTAATTGTTTCAAGAAGGAAAACAACTGCATCCAAAAATATTACTTCATTCCACTCTCCAGAGGCTGCAGTGTTCTGGCCTAGTTATGCAGTTCCATTATCTGAGATGCCCAGTATCAACACACAGACCTCCAAAACATGTCCACTGAGAGGACCAGAAGCATCCAGAACAGAGGCTTTCTGGAGAGCCCCAAAATTCCTCAACAGTTAGCCAAGAACAGTAGATGAGTTCCCCTGAAATACAACTGGCTCATCTCTGCAATGTGCAGAGGTGGGACACTTCTAGGATGCACACAGGACAACACTGAAACCTAACAGCCCTGACCAGCATTCTCATGACCTGAGAATGAATCCAAACCACATTCCTCTGCCTTCCAGAAGAAATTGTGGACATGCATGGAGTCCTCGGTGGGCAAGCTGGCATGGCAAAGGTTCCCTCACAGCAGAAAGTATGGAAGCTATAGCTTTAAGACAATGTCCTCTTGGCAAGCATAGAAATGGGACACACAAACCCATGTCAAAAGGTGGCTTGACAGACTGCAAAACTCAGATCACTGCAAAATGAATACATGAATCTGCCTTCTACTGAATCAGACCATTTGTCCATCCATTGTCTACTCAGACCGGCTCTTCAGGGTCTCAGGTGGAGGTCTTTCCCATCACCTACCACCTGATCCTTTTAGCTTGAGATGCTGGAAATTGATTTGGACCTTCTGCATGCCAAGCAGATGTTCTGTCACTGAGCCACAGCCTTTCCCAATCTTTCCAGGAAGGGGGGAGGGAAGGTGAGAAAAAAGAAAGGGAGGGGGACAACATCCAAACCCCATGCCAAATCATCAAAAACAAACTGTGCAGCTTAAATGCAATGTATGTGCAAGATTCTTTTTAATGGGGGGTTGTCAAGGAGGGAGATGGCTTAGGACAAGGAAAGAGGTGAATGGGAGACATAGCAATGAAAACAAGACCCTCGGGGTGGTGACCAGATGGGAAGAAAGGCACAGTTCTCTGGAGAGGAGACATAAATATACATTTTCCAAATAAATGGATGAGCAGCTTGGACCCACTAGGTGGCAGAATTGCTAAGGATTTTTGGGGCGCTGCTTTTGCTCTGAGACCAGCGCTGTAGTAGTGGCTGAAGTCTACAAGCCTGTTTCTTTAGAGCCCTCTCAGCTTCTCCTGCACTTCCTCTCTTAAAACAAAACCATGTAAAAGTCTGCCCTGACCTTTCAGGAAGGGGAGAGCCTGAAAAAATATTAACAAATAAATATAGCATTTATGGGCTGAATGTGGAAAGACCTGGAATGGTCTTGGAGGTCACATCTGTGTGCTATTGTTTAGACTGACCTGGAAGGGAACCTGGCACAGAGCCAGTAGGAAGAAAGCCTGGGAAAGTAAAGCCTATTTACTAACTATCATTGGTTAATGCATTCAGGTGATTTCCTGCTAGGGGTCAAGAAGAAGAAGAATCTCCATTGTTGTAGACTGTGTGGTCAAAGTGTAAAGATGTAGTCTTAGGTGTCTTTGTTGTTTTATAAATTTCATGTGAACCCTTGCCTTAGAAATAAAGATTTTCACATAGAAGAAAATGCCTCCTCTCCAGTGAAGCAAAAATCCATTGCAATCTCAGAATATTGAACTATTTTGCCCATTTTTCCAACATCTAAAGATCTATAAAAACAAAGGTCAAAACTACAGTGTGTGCAGCTATCACAATCCAGCAAGAGAGATCTGTGTGTGTGAGAAACCATCCAAGGGCACTGCTAGGGACAGCAGGGTGGGTGACACAACAGGCTCTATATCCCCATCAGCACTGCAGTGCTAATTGTTGGATAGGCTGAATGTGTCTTTTGTTGCAATAAAGATCCACAGAAATAAATACTCAACTGAGAATGAGCACCCAGACTGGGAGACCACCAGTTGTAACATGTGACTAGTTGACTATCACTGGCCCCGGTCACACGGAACATTAGCCACGCTACAGAGACAGAAGATAGGTGGATTTTCCGGGCGCAATCACAGCGTCACATGTAGGAAGCGTAGAGCTCCCGTGGCTCACCCGAGGCTTCCCACCAAAGATGCAGGGTAAAAAACTAGTACCTCAGAGGTACTAGTTTCCGGAAACTGCGGGGCAAGGGCGGGTGTCTGATCACGTTTCCGGTGGCATCCGGCGCCCGCCCATGTCCCCTCGCAAAAAGGTTTTTTCCCCCAAAGTCTCCATGGGATGCGCACAAGCACCCAACGAAGCATGTGCACATTTCAGGGTTTTTTTAAAAAACCACAACCCCGTTTGCCACGCCGCCCGCTTCTTTGCCTCGTTGTGTGATCGGCACCTCCCCCCTAACCACGGGACCTCGACAGGACCTCAACCGGATGCCTGATCGCGCAGTCGCGCATTATTTTGCTCTGGGGCAAACAGCCATGCTTCCCCGCCGCATTTTCCGGCCCGTATGACCGGGGCCACTATAACCCTGATCTGGATGGCCCAGGCTGAACTGATCTCATCAGATCTGAGAAACTAAGCCCTGGTCATCATTTGGCTGGGAGACTGTCAAGAAACAGGGATTCTTTGTTCAATTTTTTCGTTCTTCTGTGAACATTGGGTCAGACTTCATTTCAGTTTCTAGGCCTGAAGTTAAGTTGCAAAGTAAATGGAAAATAACTGTGCTTGTGCTGGGAAGATTCAGCAAACTGACCTTGAGACATCTGGGTAACCGTCCCAGGTGTAGGGAGTAACTCCGTGCCTATCTCTGAGTCCCTGTTCCCAAGACTGGAACTATGGCACCCTAGCAACCAATTAACTGCATTCCATTTAATTAGTGTCATGATCTACACCTCTTAGAGCTGAGAAGGCTAAGCTGCAGATAGCCCTACCAGTTCATCTTAGTCAGACCCTCTTTGAGGTCATATGCCTAGTAATAGGATCCCCTCATCAACTGACATCACCAACCAGAGATCTGATTGGTCTGTGGGCCCCAGACCATGTTGGAGCCTTGGTCTTAAAAGTTAGCCTTTCAATCTGTTTGTTGCCTTTAGTCAAATGGTGATCTTGCTTACTGGGTTTTTAGATGCGATGTTTCTGGTTCCCTAAAATCACCTTGGATACTTGTTGTTATGGGCCAGGCACCCTGCCGGTTCAATGCTAACTCTGGACAGAGCGGATTTTGACTACTGAACTTCTTCAGCCTGGAATGGTAACATCTGATAACTTTGAACCAATGCTTTAGTGTGTAGTTAGCCTCTTGAATTTAGCTTTGTTATTTTGATTCCTCACTGTGCTTGTTCTGTTTTAAATATTCTTGCACACTTTTAATAAATTCCTTTTAATCACATTTTGTGGTGTTTTGTTCTTTAGGTGGCTTCAGTCCTAACTCCAGTACCTAGACCTAGGTGCCTACCTACCAAGTTAGCTGTTTTGGGGAAACTTACTCTGCAAGTGGCCTACCTTGCAGGGCTGACTTTCTTGTTTAATCCCAGAAAGGTTGGAAGCTTGCCCCTTGGCTTCTGTCTGTTGGGATAGTTAAAGGGGTTGGTGGCAGCTACCTAAACTGGTATGTGTGGACTCATACTCTGCGGTTTTGTAATTTTGCATTCTGCTTGCCCTTACCGGCAATGCCTTGGTCTAGGGTTTGTTGACAGAGACCACCAAGGAAGTCCAGGATTGCTACAGAAAGCAAGGCAATGGCAAAAATCACCTGTGTTTGTCTCCTACCTTGAAAACCCTATGGTGGGGTTGTCTAACATTTGTTATGAGGGCCAGATCTGACATAAATGAGACCTTGTTGGGCCGGGCTATGTGCATCATAAAATGTAATGCCAGGTAGCGGAGATATAAACTTTATAAAGGACACAGACAAACACAATTAAAGATTTTTTTAAACTTTAAATAAAACACGCTTAAAACACTAGCACTCTTGCAGTATTTTGTCTACTTAACAGTCTCTAATAACTGACACCTTTTGCTCTAAATTATTGCATCAAAATATCTGTGCTGTAGCAATCTTGATTATGATGCTCAGGTGTGTATCTGTAAGCTGCAAACCTACTTTTGATTTATTTTTTTTGGTAAACAAATTTTTATTATTTTCCATAAGCGTTTTACAGTTAACCATTTCCAATTTTCCATTATTCACCTATATCCATTTCCTCCCCTCCCTCCTGTGGCTTCCCGCAATGCTTCCTCCTTACCCTCCACATTATTATATATCATCGATTATATCATTTTTCTTATCGTTACAGTTTTAAGATAACATCATTTAGCCTAATATTGATCTAAACATATTAAATTTTGTTTCACATCCCAGTTCTTTTCCAGATAAATTTTAAAGTCATTCCATTCTTCAAAAAATACGTTGTCTTCTTTGCCGTTCAACTTTTTTGTGATTTTGTCCATTTCAGCCATGAACAGAACTTTTTGTATCCAATCTTCAATCTCTGGTACTTTCTCTGTTTTCCAGAATTGTGCATACAACATTCTCGCTGTTGTTATTAAGTACCAAAGTAAAGTCTTTTTAGTCGTGTTCACTTCTTCTATTTTAAGACCCAAAAGCAGAATTTCGGGTGCTTTTTTAAAAGAGCATTTCAATATTTTTTGCATTTCATTGTGGACTTTTGTCCAAAAGTCTGCAGCTTTTTCACAAGTCCACCACATATGGTAAAATGAGCCCTCATGACTCTTACATTTCCAACATTTGTTTGACATATTCTGATTCATATTTGCAATTTTCTTCGGAGTCATGTACCACCTGTACATCATTTTAAAACAGTTCTCTCTGACATTGGTACAAGTCGATATCTTAATAGAGTTTTTCCACAAATATTCCCAAGTTTCAATAGTCACTTCCCTATTCATATTTATTGCCCACTTTAACATTTGCTCTTTAACAATTTCATCTTCAGTATACCATTTCAACAACAGTTTATACATTTTAGAGATTTTTTCCCCCCTCCCCTCTCCCAAACATTTTCCATTTCATTTTTTTCCTCTCTAAAACCATAATTTCTTTTATCTGATCTAAAAAGATCATAAATTTGCATGTATTTCAACCATTCATATTCATATTCAATTTCATTCTGCTTTTTCATTACCCATTCTGTTCCCTCTTTTTTAATTAAGTCTCTGTATGGCAACCAATCCTTGTCTCGCTGTCTTGAGTACGATGTTAATACTTCTACTGGTACAATCCACAATGGTCTTACATCCCTAAAATATTTTTTATATCTTGTCCATACCACAAACAATGCTTTTCTTACCAAGTGAAGTTTAAAAAAGCTATCCATTTTTATCTTATCATACCATAAATATGCATGCCAACCAAACCTACAGTCATGACCCTCCAACCCCAATAACTTATCATTCTCAAGCTTCACCCATTGTTCCATCCAGGTTAGACAGACCGCTTCATAATATAGTCTAAGATTTGGTAGCTGCAGTCCTCCTCTTTCTTTCGCGTCACAGAGTATTTTCATTTTAATCCTCGGTTTTTTGCCTGCCCAGACAAACTTTGATAACTCTTGTTGCCATTTCATCAGCAAATCTGTTTTGTTTAATATTGGTATTGTTTGGAACAGGAACATCAGACGTGGTAGGACATTCATTTTAATAACTGAGATTCTTCCCATCAAAGATAGATTCATGGTATCCCATTTCTTAAAGTCTTGAGTTAACTTAGCCCATAATTTCTCATAGTTATTTTTATATAAGTCTATGTTTCTTGCCGTTAACTCAATACTTTTGATTTATTGACATTCATTACAGACATCTCATGCTCAGTATTCCGAGCCTAGGTGTCAGGACCGGTCCCATAAACTATATGGCAGCATAACTGACACTAGGACCTTGGGGAAAACATGAAATGGCTGGGCATTGCAAGCTTTTGTACATAAGTTGCATCATATGCTGGTCAAGAACATGAGAAGGCATCCTGACACAAACTGAGGGTTGTTTCTTCGTCTACAAAACTATAGAGAAATAACTACAACTTCCTACAAAGGAAATGTGCTGGGTGAACTTGGTCTCAACACACACTCTCAGCCTAATTCACTTTACTGGCTTGTTGTTATTCCTCCTCTAAAATAGTTCAAATTTCTTTCTTACTGAGAAAGACTGGATCATGAGGGCATGAACACGGTGAAAAGGGGGAGGGAGCCCGGTTGCACCCAGGAGAGCCCTGGCATAAGAAACCCAACAAAACACACACCCACAGCATAAGGAGCCCAACAGAATACACACACACTGTAGCAAGGCACACAAAAGCTCATAACTTGAACAAAACTTTGTTGGTCTTAAAGGTGCCTGCTATTTCTCCCATGCTGTTGAGGCAGCCCAGGAAAGCAAGCTCTCCCTCGTTCTCTCCCTCCCTTCAGGGAGGAGCCTCAGCCAGCAGAACGTCTCCCATCCTATATATGATTGAGGCAGCCTGGCCAGGAAGCGAGCTCTGGTTGGTTCCCTCCCTCCCCCTGGGAGGACGAGGGAGAGGAGCCTCAGCCAGTGCTTTACCAGACTCTCTCAATTGCACAGGAGAGATAGATAGGCAAGCCTTTCCTGTGCGATTGAGAGAGTCTGGTAAAGCAAGCTGTGATGTAGCAGCAGCAGTAGAACTGGAAGCACGAAGCAGCCAGAGCCTTGTGGGCCAGATTGCAGCCCTCCAAGGGCCTGATCCGGCTCCCAGGCCACATGTTTGACACCTCTGCCCTATGGAGTCACAGTAAGTTATTTTTTCGCTATAAATGTTTATTATTTCTGTTTGTTTGTTTTTAACATATCGACCAGTGTTCCCTCTAAGCTGATTTAGTGTGAACTAGCTCACAGTTTTTTAGCATCCGGCTCACACATTTTGCCTTAGCTCAGGAAGGATGGCTCCAGAGCAAACTAATTTATGCAGTAGCCAAATTGCTCACTCACAACTTTAATCCCAGGTTTTAAGGATGGTTTAAATTTAGTGTGGAGCTGTGGTGGCTCAAGTGGTTAAGACGCTGAACTGCAGGCTGTGGAAGGTCAGTAGTTCAGCAGTTCGAGACCTGGGTGCCGCATGATGGAGTGAGCTCCCGTCTCTAGTTCCAGCTCCTGCCAACCTAGCAGTTCGAAAGCAAGAAATTGCAAGTAGATAAATAGGTACCCCTTTGGTGGGAAGGTAACAGCGTTCCGTGCGCCTTGGTGTTTAGTCATGCCGGCCACATGACCACGGAAACATCTTTGGACAGCGCTGGCTCTTCGGCTTTGAAACGGAGATGAGCATCGCAACCCTAGAGTCGGATTCGACTAGCTTTCGAGCAAGGGAACCTTTACCTTTACCTTTAAACTTAGTTTAGAAATGTGTTTAATTGTAAAGATGTAATCTCATTTATTTTTATTAGACTATCACTAAATATTTGGAAATATTTTGTTTCTTATTTCAAAGAGAGAACTTATTCCTGACGACTGTAATAATGATGTTTTATTTACTGTTCTTATATTTGAACAATGTATTTTATTAATACAGTTGATTCTGTTTGTATGCAACTATTCATGATATTTGATAACTTTTGATACATTTACACTTTCCCTTACCCTTTTCCCCTTTTGTATACCACTTTTAAAAAAAAGTTTTAACCAGAAGACTGTAGTTCTGTCTAAAAATTCAACAAAGATATCTTGCTGCAGGTCTTTTAAGCTCCAGCTTTGCAATTTTTCGATAATAAGCCTCCACAAATTGGCCATTAGCTGGCAAAAGCTACAGCTGTCTCTCTGTCCTCAAAAATAAAAAATTTGCTGCAGTGTTGATGGATTAGCAGGCAATTAGACTGCATACACAGTTTCCTAAAGTCAGGGGAATCAGTATGGAGAGAGGTCTCTGAAGAACACTTAAACAAAATGGGTTTATTAAACCTAGGTTCTATGCAAAGATCCTTTTCCATAATTACTGACAGCAGCTAGAAAAATGCAGCATGTACAAAACAATGTCCAGACCTCAGTCCATATCAGGTGTTACCATGTAATGAGTGTAAGAGCAATGGCAGCAACTATCTACAAAGACACACTCCAGAATGAGAGGAAAGGGATAGAGCCTTTGATGTGCAATTGTGAATAAGAGCTCACATGATCCAAAGCTGACCCAGCTGAGCTCTGAGAACCAGCAGGAGACAGAGCTGCTAGAGGGGTGAGTGTTGTTTATTTGCTTTCAGCTGAGGACATTTAGCTGAGAGTACTGTGTGGGAGGATAGTATTTTGGAGTGTCTGGGTGCAGCATCCTGGCTCCTTGAGAAAGGCTGAGAGAAGGTTGCTTTGTTTGACTATAATTGGATTGCTTGGATGTATTTTGAATAGCTGCTGGCCCTGCCTTCTGCTGGGTGAGGCTTCTATTTAAGGCTGCACCTTGCCAGAGGCATGAGCCTCAGGGCTCTTGGCCTGTGGCTCTTAGCCTAGGGACTTTTTGACTGGGGCTCTGTAAGAAGCCCAGGAAGAGCCAGAAAGCCAGGACCCTAGTCTCCTTTTCCCAGTAAGACTTTCCACAAGGCAAGACACATAAATACAAAGGGTTTCAAAAGGGGGATTATATATAATTTTTTTAAAGCAATTATGAAGGCAGAATGCCAGCAGGGGGTTGGGGGCTATCCAATGTTTTGCATGGAGTGTCACATGTATGACTATCTGCCCACTGGACAGAAGTCTTGGGTGTGTGCACGGTGCAAGGAGCTCCTGGTTCTCAGGGAATGAGTTTGCACCTTTGAGGCCAAGGTGGCTGACCTGGAGAAGCAGAGAAAGTCAGTTAGGCGCATGAAGAAGACTTTCAGGGACTTGTTAGATATGTCCCACTCTGAAAATGGCAGTCTTGCTGCTGCCAGGGAGCATGTGGGTTGAGAGGAAACAGGGCACCGTGCTGCGGATAAGGGGAATGTGCCCTCAGAAGGGACTTCTTCTTCAGTTGGTGAACGGGTATCCTTTTGCACCAAGGAATCATCCCTGGGCAGGGAGGGAGAGAGGCTCTTGGTAGTTGGTGATTCCAATCCTTAGGCAGCTGGGTGGCAAGCCTGTGTACTGACTGTATGGTGACTTGCCTGCCTGGTGCAAAGGTAGCAGACATTACACGTGTTCTAGATAGGCTGATAGACAGTGCTGGGGAGGAGCCAGTGGTCGTGGTATATGTTGGCACCAACGATGTGGGGAGATGCAGTTGTGAGGTCCTGGAGGAAAAATGTAGGCTGCTAAGCAGGAGACTCAAGGCCAGGACCTCCAAGATAGCCTTCTCAGAAGTGCTACCTGTTCCACGAACAGGGCCAGAGAGACAGGCACAAATCAGGAGTCTCAATGCATGGATGAGACGATGGTGTAGGGAGGAAGTGTTCAAGTTTGTTAGGCACTGGGATGCTTTTTGGAACAAGAGGGAGCTGTACAAAAGAGACAGTCTCCACTTGTCCTGAGAAGGAACCAGGCTGCTGGCACTTAAAATCAAAAAGGTGGCAGAGCAGTTTTTAAACTGAATATTGGGGGAAAGCCAACAGGATAAGATGGTTCAGAAAATTTAAACTCCATTTATACAGTTAATTTCATAAAGAAATCATAGTGTTTTTTCTCTCCTCTATTTCTGTAACTTTCCAAGCAGCACAGTGAACATGATCCCCAACATGATTTTGCTAGGCCTTTGTCTCAAGAGATATCTTTCCTCCATCTTACACAGGAACCAACATTTGCATTTCATTGTTCATGAACCTAAAGAATTTGGAGACATTTAGAAATAAAAATATTGGTATGCACCTGCCATTAAGTCAAGGAAGCCAGGATATTTGCAAGACTAAAAGGCTTGCCTACATGCAGAAACTCACTACACATCTCCAGTCTCCAGACAGTGCCTGAATGTCTGCTTGGGGTCAAGGAAACAAAGAACATCCTGAAATTGTAACATTCTTGTCTTTGTCATTTAGAGATTTGAATGCTATCTTGCATTGTTTTGCAAAGGAGCATCAGGATGCCCCATTGCCTATGGAATGCGTGAACAT
>NW_015161490.1:16623-16795 GCF_001447785.1 Gekko japonicus
TATAAAAAAGGGCCAGAAGCTTCAGTTCAGCACTGACTCTCAGAGATCCAGAGAAGGCTTGCCTTTCGTGATCTCTCTGGGCCAGTCCAGAAAGCTTTCTGTGCATGGGGAATCTTTGTTTTATATATATAATCACTGACTGTCTTTTTTTCCTTTTGAAGTAAGTATTCTG
>NW_015161490.1:19835-85158 GCF_001447785.1 Gekko japonicus
TGACACTGTCTAACCATCTCATCCTTTGCCGTCCCCGTCTTCTTTGACCTTCAATCTTTCCCAGCATCAGGGTCTTCTCCAGTGAGTGCTCCCTTCTCATTTGGTGGCCAAAGTATTTGAGCTTCAGTTTCATTATCTGGCCTTCCAGGGAACAGTCAGGGTTGATTTCTTTGAGGATTGACTGATTTGTTCTTCTTGCAGTCCAAGGGACTCTCAAGAGTCTTCTCCAGCACCATAGTTCAAAAGAATCTATTCTTCGGCGCTCGGCCTTCCTTATAGTCCAGCTCTCGCAGCCATACATGACTACTGGGAATACCATTGCTTTGACCATGCGGACTTTTGTTGGCAGGGTGATGTCTCTACTTTTTATCATGCTGTTTAGGTTCGCCATCGCTTTCCTCCCAAGGAGCAGGCGTCTTTTAATTTCATGGCTGCAGTCACAGTCTGCGGTGATCTGGGATCCCAGGAACGTGAAGTCTGTCACTACTTCCACGACTTCCCCTTCTATTTGCCAAGGAGTGATGGGGCCGGATGCCATGATCTTAGTTTTTTTGATGTTGAGCTTCAAGCCCACTTTTGCGCTCTCCTCTTTTACTCTGAGCAAGAGGCTCTTTAGATCCTTTTCACTTTCAGCCATTAGAGTGGTATCATCTGCATATCTGAGGTTGTTGATCTTTTCCCCAGCAATCTTAATTCCCGCTTGTGATTCATCCAGGCCAGCATTTCGCATGATGTACTCTGCATATATATTAAATAAGCAAGGTGACAGTATACATCCTTGTCGTACTCCTTTTCCTATGCTGAACCAATCAGTTGTTCCGTATCCGGTTCTAACTGTCGCTTCTTGGCCCTTATACAGGTTTCTCAAGAGACATGTGAGGTGGTCTGGTACTCCCATCTCTTTAAGGACCTGCCATAGTTTGTTGTGATCCACACAGTCAAAGGCTTTAGCATAGTCAATGAAGCAGAAGTAGATATTTTTCTGGTACTCTCTTGCTTTCTCCATAATCCAGCGAATGTTGGCAATATGATCTCTCGTTCCTCTACCTCTTCGAAACCCAGCTTGTACTTCTGGTAGTTCTCTATCCACGTACTGTTGAAGCCTAGCTTGTAGGATCTTGAGCATGACCTTGCTAGCGTGTGATATGAGTGCAATTGTGCGATAGTTTGAACATTCCTTGGCATTGCCCTTCTTTGGGATTGGAATGTATACTGATCTTTTCCAATCCTGTGGCCACTGTTGCGTTTTCCAAATTTGCTGGCAAATGGAGTGCAGAACTTTAACAGCATCCTCTTCTAAGACTTTGAATAGCTCAGCTGGGATACCATCACCTCCACTAGCTTTGTTGTTAGTAATGCTTTCTAAGGCCCATTTAACTTCACATTCCAGGATGTCTGGCTCGAGGTCAGTGATTATACCGTCGTGGTTGTCAAGGACATCGAGGTCTTTCTTGTATAGTTCTTCTGTGTATTCTTGCCATCTTTTCCTAATCTCTTCTGCTTCTGTTAGGTCCCTACCGTTTTTGTCCTTTATCATGGCCAGCTTTGCATGGAACGCTCCCTTGATTTCTCCAATTTTCTTGAAGAGATCTCTAGTCCTTCCCATTCTATTGTTTTCCTCTATTACTTTGCATTGTTCATTCAGGAAGGCCTCCTTATCTCTCCTTGCTGTTCTCTGGAAATCTGCGTTCAGTTGGGTAAATCTTTCCTTTTCGCCTTTGCCTTTCGCTTTCCTTCTTTCCTCTGCTATTTGTAAAGCCTCATCAGAAAGCCACTTTGCTTTCTTGCATTTCTTTTTCTTTGGGATGGTGGTGATTGCTGCCTCCTGTACAATGTCACGAACCTCCGTCCATAGTTCTTCAGGCACTCTATCTATCAAATCCAGACCCTTGAATCTATTCTTCAACTCTACTGTATATTAATCAGGGATGTGATCTAGGTCAAACCTGAATGGCCTCGTGGTTTTCCCAATTTTCTTCAGTTTGAATTTTGCAATGAGTAGCTCATGATCTGAACCACAGTCAGCTCCAGGTCTTGTTTTTACTGACTGGATAGAGCTTCTCCATCTTTGACTGCAAATTATATAGTCAATCTGATTGCGGTGTTGCCCATCTGGTGATGTCCATGTGTAGAGTCGCCTCTTAGGTTGTTGGAAAAGGGTGTTCGCTATGACCAGTGTGTTCTCTTGACAAAACTCTGTTAACCTTTGCCCTGCTTCATTTTGCTTTCCAAGGCCAAACTTGTCTGTTATTCCGGTTACCTTTTGACTTCCTACTTTAGCATTCCAGTCCCCTATGATGATGAGGACATCATTTTTTGGTGTTAGTTTTAGGATCTAGTGATAAATTAATTCAAAAACTTTACAGATTTTTATTAGAAGATTATCAATTGGATGAAAGCATTAAAACTGTCATGATTTCTTGGATGCAGGATATGGGAAAGGAGCTCGAATTTGAGCAATGGGATATAATATGGAAAACTGCAAAATTTATGAGATCCATCTCTTATAAAGAAAATATATATAAAATGTTCCACATGTGGTATTGGTCCCCGGATAAAATTGCAAAATGTTATCCGCAAACTTCCAATAAGTGTTGGAAATGTAAATCTAATGTGGGGACCTTTTATCACATGTGGTGGAGTTGTGGTAGAATACTAAGATATTGGGAAATGGTAGAAAGTATTATTTTTGAAATATTAAATCTAGATTTCGCGTAAGCACCTGAAATCTATTTATTGAATGTAATCCCGAAGGAGATTGCTAAACAAGATGCATATTTGCTTGTATATATTATAACTGCTGCAAGAATTTTAGTGGCCAAAAATTGGAAAACAGATAAAATTCCCTCGAAAGAAGATCTAATAACTAAACTACTTGAGTTAGCGCAAATGGATAATTTGAGTTTAATTCTACAAGATGCCGGGAGCAACGTCAGAAACCACCGGAGGAGATACGCCACAAGGGTACTGTTAGGCAACCCCACCCTCTGAGAAATTGTGGCCTTAGGTAATTAAAAAAAAACTACACAAAAAGTAGTTCAGTAGTTCATTGGGGGTCATGGGCAGTGTAGAAATCTAATATGTAATGTAATGTAAAAAGATAAAGACCAAAAGATACAGAATATAAGATGGACAAGGGTTTATAAGTGGATAAAGTATGTAAGATTAGAATAAGGGGAAAGTAAAATGGAATGTGTATACAATGGTATTATGTCATGCAACTACATACAATGACTCTAAAAATACGTGTAATCGAAATTGTTGAAATGTTTGTAACTAAATTGAAAATAAGTAAAATAAACGTGGGGGGGGGGAGGAAAAAAAGAAAACAGCCAGTATCATAATGTGCCTGTATAAATCAATGGTGCAACCTCATTTGGAATACTGTGTACAATTTTGGCCACCACATCTCAGAAAGGATATTATAGCATTGGGAAAAGTGCAGAACAGGCCAACTAGAATGATAAAAGGGTTGAAACACTTTCCCTGTGAAGAAAGCTTAAAGCGCTTGGAGCTCTTTAGCTTGGAGAAATGCTGACCGAAGGGTGACATAATTGAGGTTTACAAGATTATGCATGGGATAAAGCAGGTTGAGAAAGAAGTACTTTTCTCCCTTTCTTACAAGACAAGAATTCATGGGCACTCAATGAAATTGCTGAGCAGTCGGGTTAGAACGGATAAAAGGAAGTACTTCCTCACCCAAAGAGTGATTAACACATGGAATTCACTGCCACAGTAGGTGGCGGTGGCTACAAGCATGGACGGCTTCAAGAGGGAATTGGATAAACATATGGAGCAGAGGTCCATCATTGGTATTAGCCACCAGATATAGATAGGAACTCTCAGTCTGGGGCAACTGATGCTTTGTATTCTTGGTGCTTGAGGGGGGGCAACAGTGGGAGGCTTTCTAGTGTCCTGGCCCCACTGGTGGACCTCCTGATGGCATCTGGTATTTTTGGCTTCTGTGTGACAAAGTGTTGGATTGGATGGGCCATTGGCCTGATCCAACATTGTCTTCTCTTATGTTATTATAAACATTTTCAGCTTCTGAGTAAGACCCAGCCTAATGAGACAAATCCTGATTATTTATGTTTAAAGGACACCAAGAGTAACTTCCTGATAAGTATTGCATGGATATTAATAATAAGACCACCAGTTAGCATTTATACAGCACTTCTAAATGTTCAGAACACTTTGCAATCGGTACCTTGGGATGAAAACAGATGGGACAATGGGAGATCAAAAAGCTAAAAAAAATTAAAGCTAAATTTAAGCTGTGTAGAGAGGGTTTTTTAAAAATCCTTTCACCCTCCCTCGGTCTAACCACCCCCCTGCTCTCCTATTATTTCCTACCCTCTTGGGATATTTATGCTCCCCTGTCTTAAAATTTCTGGCTAAAAGTATGTGCAGAATGAGATTGCAGGATTCTGGACTGTATCATGTCACACAGTGGCAGCTTTTCAATAGTCCTGTATACATAATACTTCCCACATACCAGAAAGAAAAGTTTATGCTGCTGTCTTTGGGATGATACAGAGCTTTCTCCACAGGGGAGTCTTAAAAAATATGACCCCGCCCGGACTCCAGTTTGAACTCCAGTTCACCCTCGTCAAGCTATGGATTGATTCTGCATCATTAAGTGACCACTCTTTGCAGTCTTCAGGCACAAGAAGAGATGGAGTGCCACAAAGAGCACATGTATCTGCCTCAATGGTCTGGGTCCAGCCTACCTAAGGGACCGCCTTACCCCGTATGTTCCCCAAGAGCACTACGGTCTGGGGCCCAAAATTTACTATCTATACCGGGCCCCAGAGATGCAAAGTTGGTCGCCACAAGGACTAGGGCCTTCTCGGTGGCGGCCCCTGCCTGGTGGAATGAGCTCCCAGAGGAGATCCGGGCCCTGCAGGACCTGATGCAGTTCCGCAGGGCCTGCAAGACGGAGCTCTTCCACCAGGCTTTTAAGTAGGGGCCGCCGCCCTCCGCCCCCCTCATATATTACCATCACGGGGGCTGGAAGAGGCCCTAGGAATAGAAGGAAACATCAGAAGCTTTGGATCCTTTTGGACACCTTAAACATCTGAACCATCTGAAGGAATGTTTGAAAACATCGAACGATCTTAGGGAACCTCCGGACAAGACCATCATTATCTCTGTGGAGTTGTCAGATCTGAATTTTCATGTGTATTTTTAAATTTAAATTTAAAGTTGAATCTAATTCTTTACTTGGAACTGTTTTAAATGTATATTTATTTTTAATATTGAGAACTTTGTTTTTACTGTTGCATACTTTTGCCTGTTAGCCGCCCTGAGCCCTACGGGGGAGGGCGGGATATAAGTTTAATAAATAAATAAATAAATAAATGCCATCTTCTGCTCTTACTCACAGGGAAGTGCCTTATACTGAGTCAGACCCTTGGTCTACAGCCTCTTTCCAGGATCTCAGATAAAGGTCTATGATGGATCCTGTCCACTTCCCACCCTCAGAGGCAAGATCTTTCCCTCCGTTTTTATCATGTGTCCTTTCGCTGACTGAGCAGCCCTGGTAACACGTATTCATCTCTTTAAAGTAGCTTTAGCAGTCCCACCCTGCATCAGTAATACGTAATGGCTATTTTCTCAGCCCAGGACCTGAGGGAAGGGTTGGGGTCTCCCTTTAACTTAAATGGCACCTGAGATGCTTTTAAATTTCAAAAATAACAGAAGGTTTTATTTAACATTAAGGGGAAAGGTCAGATGAAGTCAGGGGTTGAAAATACTGAGGTAAAATAGTGTGTGTGTGTGTGTGTGTTTGTGTACACACACACACACACACACACACAAGAGGCAGGACCCGTGATACTCGCAGGGGGGAGGGAAGTATTCCCCACAACTCCTGGCCCGCAGAAGCGGCACCAGGTGAGCCCAGCCTTCTCCCTCCCCCCTTCCTCCCCCTCCCCCAGTGGTGGCGGTGAGGCCAGCCAGCCAACCTTTCTCCTTCCCCCCTCCCTCCCCTTACTTGTCAAGGAGGAAGCTACCGCAGGTAAGCCTTCTTCCCTGCCCCTGCCTGGCCCCGACGGCGAGGCCCATGTGGCTCTGAGCTGCCAGGCCCGCCAAACCTTACCCGACCCTCCACGGCAACGGCGGTGAGGTCTCAGCTCGGCCCACCAAGCCTCCCCCCTCCCCCAGTGGCGGCAAGGCCTGGCCAGCCCGCCAAGCTTTCCCTCCCCATGCAGTGGCGGAGGCGACTGAGTGGCTCACAGCTGCCAGCCCGCCAAGCCTTCGACCTCCCCCCCAAGCGGGGATTTAAATATCCCCCCTATATATTTTTCAACTTTTTAGATTTTTCTGCACATCTGGGGACTGTACCAAATGTGCAGGAAAATCTCCCTGCCCCCCAGGTGCCCCCAATGTGGTATCCGCACGCTGGGGGCGCCTTCGATATTAGATATATAGTAAAGGTAAAGGTTCCCTTGCTCGAAAGCCAGTTGAATCTGACTCTAGGGTTACGGTGCTCATCTCCGTTTCAAAGCCAAAGAGCCAGCGCTGTCCGAAGATGTTTCTGTGGTCATGTGGCCGGCATGACTAAACACCACGGCGCACGGAACGCTGTTACCTTCCCACCGAAGTGGTACCTATTTATCTACTTGCAATGTCTTGCTTTCGAACTGCTAGGCTGGCAGGAGCTGGAACTAGAGATGGGAGCTCACTCCGTCATGCGGCACACTCGGGTCTCAAACTGCTGAACTACTGACCTTCCACAGCCTGCAGTTCAGCGTCTTAACCACTTGAGCCACCGCAGCTCCTATATAGATATATATATAAAGGCTAGCTGTGTTCCCAATGACTCACCTTCTACCTGACTGAGCCAGCCTTTCAATGTCATTTGCATATCTGGGCTGATTGGGCTTCACACCCCCCCCTCCACCATAGCCTGTCAGAACTCAGAGGTTGTTTGTCTATGCAGCCTGATTGGCCCTCGCCTACAACATTCTAAACAGTGTACTGTTGCTGCTGGGAGTCATTGAATGTCTCCTGAGGTAACGTACATCTCCCAATCTTCCCCTAAACGTTCACTGGGGTTGCCAATCTCCCTGTGGGGCCTAGAGATCTCCTGGAAATTACTGTATTCCCCAGCCACAGCATATCATTTCCCCTACAGAAAATGGGTAGGCAACAACTCACCTACTCTGCCATTGGCCATTGGGGAAGCTGCCTTGGCATCCTATTGGCCTGTCCCACTGGCTCCTCTGTTCTTACACCCCACCTTTTGAAGCATTGCAGCTTGGGAGTTATAGTTCTCAGCTGGCCTTACTGCAACCATAGCAAAGGGAATTAGAACTACAACTCCCATGTTGGGAGTCTCAAGAGGCTGTGGGGCATTACCAGGGAGTCAGTTGAAATGTCAATCAGTTAAACTGTTAAAAGGGGGGCTGGGGGAGGAGGGAAGGCCTGGACATCTCCCTGAATTTCAATTGATCTCCAGACTACAGAGATCAGTCCCCTTGGAGAAAATGGTTGCTTTGGTGAGTGAACTCTATGGCAGTATACCTCACTGAAGTCCTTCAACAAACCTGGCCTTCCCCTAAGCATTGCCATCCCCCAGGCAGCACCTGGAGATCTCCAGCTATTATACCTGATCTCCAGATGACCAAGATCAGTTCTCCTGGAGAAAACGGCTGCTTTGGGCAGTGGACTCTATGGCATTATACCCTGATGAGGTCCCAACCTCCCACTGGGCCCTGGAAGTCTCCAGGGAACCACTGCGCCCACCTGCCAACCAATATCACTTGCCTTAGATACTCACACGACGTCAAGATACAGTCTTAATGGTTTACCATCACAAGCACTTCCCAGGGTAAAAGAGGCAGCTTGCACCAAACCACAGCCGGAACATTTCTTCCCACAACAGGCCTTACTCCTAGTTCCTATATATCAGGATAAGTGAGAGTTTCTTGAATTATTCACAGTTACTATAGTTCTTTATTTTGAGAGGCTTTTGTTCCTGGTTCTTCCCAAACCATTCCAGCTCACTTTATTTGTATAACTGCAGGCTCTTTTGGTGCCCAGAAGGCTGGTACCCTCTTCCCAGCATCAAGAACCAAAAGGGTGAGAAGAAAATCTAATGAAGGGCCAATATTAAAAACCTAGTTAAAACTTATAATATACAAAAATACAAGTATTTATTAGAAAGACAGTTAAAAACATACATAAGAGCCCAATGAAAGCCTCATTAAAAAAGTACAGCCTAAACACAAGGGCCAGTACACATGACCTGACGTGTTTCTGCCCTATTGGGCCCTATTGGGGCCTTCTTCAGAGGTCAAACAATATTGAAGTACACATAACTTAAATACATATTTCAATAAGATAACCAATAAGTGAATATTGGACCAGGAAGAGGAAGGCTGTAGAGAAAAGAGATAAGAAGAATATTGAATATGAATAATCAATTTGTTTTAAAAATATTTTTTTTAACTTATAATGTGATAAAAACGGCTATATTACTTTCTTAAGCAGCAAGTTCTAGAGACACATGACAAAGATGTTTGTGAGGCCTCAAAAGGTGAAAGTCATGTATCTGGTGCCAAATGCACAGTTGCTGAATTAGAACATCTAAAAGATAAGATATGTATAAAAAGCAAATGCAGTCAATAAAAGCCAATATAATAGCAAAGATAAAAAATCAATAGTATACACATTACCTTCCAATTTAGGTTCAAAAACACATATGTGGCTATCAAAGTCAGAGCTAGAGTGTCCTCAAGCAAATAGCAGTGCTATTGAGTAGGTGTGGTTAACCTTTATAATTTGGTGCTGGGTGATGCAATCCTAGTGAAATGCTTAGTCATGGCTGATGCTATCCCAAGGGAATGCTTAGTCATGATTACACATAGGCCCTCCAGCAGTGTGGCAGCAGATACAGACATTGAATACATATACATATCAAATCAATTTAACACAGGAACAATAAAATAAATACCAAACTGACATGAATTCACACTGCACACCAGTCAACCTGTTCATTCAAGCCCAAGGGAGTTAAAGATTTAAGAGCATGAATCCAAAACAGTTCTCTGGCCTTCAGACGTTCAATAAGCCAGACGCTGCCAGTCCTGACTTGTTCCAATGCCAAGAACCTAAGGTCTCTGTCGCTGTGACCGGCTGTTATAAAATGATTCACCAAGTGAGCATTTTTCCTTTTCAGACGAATGCAGCTTCTGTGCAAAAAAGGCAGCTTGCACCAAGCCACAGCCGGAACACTTAGCCCGTTATATTTCTTCCCACAATAGGCCTTACTCCTAGTTCTTATATATCAGGATAAGTGAGAGTTTCTTGAGTTATTCACAGTTACTATAGTTCTTTATTTTGAGAGGCTTTTGTTCCTGGTTTTTCCCAAACCACTCCAGCTCACTTTATTTGTATAACTGCAGACTCTTTTGGTGCCCAGAAGGCTGGTACCTTCTTCCCAGTACCCAAACCCCTTCTCTTGGAGCACCAGAAATCTTCTTGAGTGGTTAACTGACTTTTAAATGGCTCGGAACGCAGTGTCCAATCACACTAGGCCAGGGAATCTCTCCTCCTCAGAGATAACGTTCCCTTTTTGACTGGATAGGGATTCTTCTTCTCTCCCCAAAATATCTATTCCCTGTTCCTTTTGGCCCGAATGGGAGACTTCTGTGCTACCCAAACCTCCTTGCCAAACTTTCCCCCCAGTTCTCTGTGTTCAAAACTCCCCTCAGCTAATGCTGAAATAAGACTATGTTAAGTCACGGGTGAATTCTGACTTTGTCAGCACTAACCCCCTTTTTCTGTCAGGGCTAGTCAAAGATGGTTTCCATACACATCTCATCACAGTTAAGGCAGGAATCTGACTGACTTCTCTCAGAATCCAGCTCTCAAAAGACTTTCTTTCTTCAGGGGATGCCAGCCAATCAAATTGCCTGGAGCAGCCTGTCACTCAAGGCTCTCCAGCTCTGTGAAGTATTAACCCTTCACAGTCCTGAAGTTGTTATATGTACAGCACTTTTAAGCCTCTTCAAAAAGGGCAGTCCATCACAAGGTCTTTCATATTCCCTTTTGGAACTCCAAATCTGGCATAGTACAGTTTTTAAAGGTCCATCTAAATGTTAAGAGGTTCATAAAAGGCCCATCTAAATTTGAGGTTAGAGGTTGTCAGGTTCATCAGCATGTAAATCTCCACACATGTTTCCAGGGAATCGTTATGCTTCATTAGACTACAAGTCCGTTGCCATGATCTACAGGGATATTGTTAGGAATGACAATGGGGCGGATGCATCACTACATATAACATGATGCTGCAATTGGCTAAGCAAATGAAATCCAAGTGCACCCGCAGGAATTTTCCCGGCGGGAGGTTACATAATGAACGGGAGAGTTTCCGTGCCTCATGAGAGCAGAAATATTCACACCAACGGTGGAACGCAAGCCCTCCCTCCTCCTCAAGGTTAGTCAGATAACCCAGTCTGGCAGTGCCAGTTCACACGGTCTCATGAGCGCCTCCCTACTGCCGTTTACAGCAAGTGAGCAAAGCAAGCGAGCAAGCATGTGCAGTCGCGCCACAGGCAGGAAAGGACAAATACGGATTAAACATGGCAGCTAGCTGACAGAGGTTCAATAATAAATAAATAAATCTATTGCTCTAAGGTCAGTTGAAATTTTAAACAGAACCTTTAGGACAAGAAGATTAGTTATTGCATTGTAACAATTCAGTCCTGCATCATAACACATATTTTGTGCAGTCCCTACCAGACGCTGTTCAGAGAGTCGGAGGTGGTCCCTCACTCCAATGCCTTGTCAAATACTTCCTTTAACAGTCTTTGTTTAGATCTTTTCCTTCATTTATTTATTTATTTCAATTTATATCCCACCTTGCCTGCACAGGCAAGCTCAAGGTGGCGTACAACAGTTTAAAATACAATAAAATACAATAAATACAATCATAAAATTTCAAATTACAAATAAATGCATCATGTCAGGTAGGAAATCCTTAGAACTACATGTTCAGAAGGACTCTCCCCATTCTGTTTCCCAACCTAGCCAGCAGAGTCCCATCTTGAGTGGATGTTCATAGCTGGGGGAGTTTGGCAACAGGCTAAAGAAAGTGAAACAAATTCAAGGAAAAATTGTGGCTGAGAGAAGAGAAACAGAACATTAACAATGTAACTTGAGACACACAAGATTTAACCCAGCGAAACAAGTCACAACTAAGTCTCGATCAAGTCAATGGCACTTAGTTTAGGGTAGGCTACAACCCACTCGATGGATTCCAGAGGGACTTTGTCAGGTCATTTGCCAGACTGTGCCCACTAGGGGTGTGCCCCCCAATTGGTATTTTTTGGATTTGGGTATATTAGACCTGAAAAATATCAGTATTCCTGATATTCCACAATTCCAAGATAAGTATAGTATTCAGATTCTGGATTTTTTGGGAATTCTGAATATTTTGGCTCCATTATACCCTGTGGGGGACCATAATAGTTCATGGGGAATCCATCCAGTGGTATCTGTGGGTTGGGGGAGCGTTTTTTGAGGTAGAGGCACCAAATTTGCAGCATAGCTTCTGGTGCCTCTCGTCAGAAAAACCCCAAGTTTCAAAAAGACTGGACTAGGGAATCCAATTCTATGAGCCCCTCAAAAAGGTGTCCTCATCCTCCATTGTTACCACAAGAGGAAAAAACAGCAAAAAAGCAAGGGCAATAGAAGCCCAGCAGAACAGAATCAAAGTCCCCAAGAATCTCTGCAGTAGAAACTAAAGGTTGGGGGAGCATTTTTCAAACCCAGCAGAACCAGTGCTACTGTGACAGTGCAAACCTAAGAGGACTAAGGTCCAACCAGAGAATCTCTGCAGTAGAAACTAAAGGGGAGGCCTTTTTTGCAAGCCCAGCAGTACCAGTACAATGCACTAGAGCTCAGTAGAACCCAGTGCCATTGGGGCAATGCCAGCTGAACAGGACTAATGTGAAATCCTGAAACACAATCTAAGCAAGGGGGGGGTGGAAGACCAGCACAACCAGTTCATTGTACAGAATGCCCAGCAGAACCCAGTGCCACTGTTACACTGCAGGCTTAAAAGGACTAGTCTCAAAGCATGGAGTCACAACAAATCCAAGTGGGGGGGAGGGGGGATTTTGCAAATTGTGCAAGAAAGTGGGAATCTAACACAAAGAAGTGGCAAAGAAGGGGAACCTCTTGAAACTGACAAGACTAGTTTGAAACTGACAAGAGCAGTGGGGAAGCCCAGAGAAATCCCCAGACACAGAAACAGAAAGAAAAAATAAAAAACAGTCCCTGGGAGCCTGCAATGCCAGCTCCAGGTCTTCCCAGAAAATCCTTCATATATTCAGAATTTTGGGGGACTTTTTTCCAGCTCAGGTGTATCCTAATGCACACCCCTAGTGCCCACAAGGTTTCAGGTAATACTTTAAAACATAAATTATTACAACATTTCGAAACAACGGTCAAAGAGTTGGGGGCAAAGAACGAGACAAGGTTATGCTCAAGGAAGATATATGCAAAAGATATATGCCTACCTCATCTTTATACGTCAAGGTTTCATGTTCGTTTAGTTAGAGGAGGAACTGGTGTTCTTGAGACACTGATTCTCTAAGAGAAACCCAAACAACCCCATGTCAGCATTGGGGAGTGAACCTATGGAGAGCATATACCACAGCAAGAGTGTTCAGCTGAATATGCACATGACAGGTTATGTCAGAGGCTGACATCAAGTATGTCAACTCCAAAGTGCAGAGGGTTAAGGCAACTTGGGGTTTATCTGTGACCTGACTGTTGCTTATGGTTGTTTGAAGGTTCATAACCTGAATGCTCCACCCATTTCGTTGTTGTTTTTTAAATTTCTAGACAAAACCAGTAACAAATGTAGACCAACAGGAGCGGCTCATTGGCCTGACAAGATGACACCTGCTTTCATCATCACCTGTTTCTCCAAGGTTTCTTCTTGTCTCTACCTCACAGGCTGCAGGGTTACCATGGGGATGGCAATAAACAATTTTGCCTTATAATTCTTCTGTTGCACAATATTGCCTCATAGCGCTTATGTTGTGCAGTCCTTGCTGGACAGCGATCTGGAAGGAGTGGTGGGCATATCATGCCAGGTAGGACATTCGCACAACTACATGTTCCAGAGGACTCTCCCATTTCTCCATTTCCCAACCCAGTCAGCAGAGTGCCATCCTGAGTGGATGTTCATAGCTGGGGGAGTTTGGCAGCAGATGAAAGAAGGTGAAGCAAATTCATGGAGAAGTTATGGCAGAGAGAAGAGAAACAGAACATTAAGAACTTGAGAGACACAAGTCAAACAAGTCACAACTAAGACTTGGTAAAATGAATGGCACTTAGTTGAGGGAAGGTGAAGACCCACTCGATGGATTCCAGTGGGACTTAGGTCGTTTGCCCACAGTATCTTAGGTAATACTTTAAAATGTAAATAATGACAACGGTTAGAAACAACAGACCAAGGGGAGTTGGGAGAAAAAGCAAGAGAGAGGTTAGGCTCAAGGAAGAGATATGGCAAAGATGGTCCTGCCTTGTTTTTATATGTCAAGGTTTCGTTTTCCTTTAGTTCGAAGAGGAATGGGTGACTTTGGGACACTGATCCTCAGAGAGAAACCCACACAACCCCATGCGGCCACTGGCCTTGGAAGTCAGCATTGGAGAATGAACCAATGGAGAGCCCCAGCCATAGCCTGAGTGTTCAGCCGAATTGGCAAAGGATGGATTATGCCAGAGGAATGATTCCTAAGAACGCAGGGTTTTGCAGTTGGGGGCTGGAAGAACATTTTTTGCTCAACATGTTTTGAGCAAATGAATATTAGCAGAAAGATCTCCAGGTCCACAGCAACATAGGACCCAGTAGCCCTGTCCGTAGAACTATGCTAGGCACTGGGAGAGGGGCAGGCAGCTCACCCGGGAGAGCAGGAGGGAGGGAAAGAGAGAGCACAGACTGTCCCCAAGGAAACAACAACGGGTTCTTTAGACAGCTCTTTCCGTGAACAACATGAGCAACCCACCAAGGAGATGGTGCAGCACAGGGGGAAATAACCTGAGCCCTGAACAGGACGTTTGGGGTCCAGATCTGGCCAGAGCCACAAAGTCACTCAGAGGCTGAGATCAAGGGTGTCAGCACTCCAGAGGGTTAAGGCAGCTTGGGGTTTATCTGTGAGCTGGCTGTTGCTTATGGTTGTTTGAAGATTCATAACCTGAATGCCCCATCCATTTTGTTGTGGGGTTTTTTTTTAATTTCTATACAAAGCCAGTAACAAATGAAGACCAGCAGGAGCAGCTCATTGCCTGACAACATCCATAAGGCTGCCATCTTTAACACAGGGGGAGATACTCTCTGGGTTCAAGGGAACACCTGCCCGCCTGTTTTGGAGACCGTTGCCACCTGCCACCAGAGAAACCCTCAGAACCCCATGTGGCTGCTGGCCTCAGAGGTAAGCATTGGGGAGTGAACCAACGGAGAGCACCTGCCACAGCAGAAGTGCTCAGCTGAATGGGCACATTGGAAGGTTTATAACCTGAATCCCCCATCCATTTTGTTGGTGTTTTTTTAAAAAATTTCTAGACTAGAGAAGCAACAAGAGTTGGACGGGCGGGATGGAGAGAGCTGCCATTTTAAAGACTCTCTGGGTCCAGGGAACACCTGCCCCGTGTTTGGGAGCACCCCCAGTACCCCGTGTGGCTGCTGGCTTCAGAGGTAAGCACTGGGGAGTGAACCGATGGAGAGCACCTGCCACAGCAGTAATGTTCAGTCGAATGGGCTCCTCATGGATTCTGCCAGAGGAATGGTTCCTAAGAAAGGAGGGTGTTTCAGTGGTGGGTTGAAAGACCAGACAGGCTTAGCTTGACACGCGTTGAGCAAATAGATATTAGCAGCAAGATCTCCAGGCTTTAGCGTCCGTTTGGCGACTGGCTTTGGCCGTGCTTCTGGGACAACCACGGATTGTGGAACCTGGAGAGTGATGCTTTTCCTCCGCTCCTGGCTGCAAAAGTTTCCTCTCGTTTGCTTTCTCCTCCCTCTGGGTGTTACTTGGAGTGTTCTCTGGGGGTGGCTTCCTCTGTGCTGAGAGGTGGTGGAGCTTCAGGGCGTTTGCTGGACCTCTTTTTTCTTCCTGGCCAGGTGGGCTTTCCGACCGACCAAGTCCGTTGTTCCCCGGGGCATTAATCCCAGGGATCTGGCACTGGTGCCACAAGGCCACCCTCCAGACTCAGCCACTGACTGGGGAATCTGTAGCATCTTATCCCTGCTGCGAGTTCCAGAGGTGCATAGCAGCTTCTCTGTAGCAGCCTAGCCCTGCTGTGTGTTCCTACTGTGTTCAAAACAGCTCGCTTAAAGCCTCTGAGTGAGTTTGTGGCTCTGGCCAGAGCTGGACCCCAAAGGTCCTGTTCAGGGCTCAGGTCATAGCGACTGCGCTGCACCATCTCCTGCTTAGGTTGCTCATGGTGTTTGTATCTAAAGAACAGTCTGTGCTCTTGCGCTCTCGCTGGTTTCCTTGATGATTTGTTCTCTTCAAACAAACAAACATATATATATATTTATTAATATATATATATATATATTAGCAGCAAGATCTCCAGGTCGGTAGCAACATCAGACCCAGAAGCTCTGTCCACAGACATCACCTCACAAGGGCCCACCACGCTAGGCACTAGGAAGGGGCAAGCTGCTCACCCCGGAGGACAGGAGGGAGACGGGGGGGGAGCACAGACCGTCCCCAAGGAAGCACCAGTGGGTTCTTTAGATTGCTCTCTCCATGAACAGCATGAGCAACCCACCAAGGAGATGGGGGAGTAGCACAGTGGCTATGACCTGAGCCATTTGGGGCCAGATCGGACCGGAGCCACAAACTCACTCAGAGGCCTCAGGTGCTCCCACTGCTCCACAGGGGCATTGCGATAGGAACGGACTTTGACAAGGCCCTCGTGGGGACTGCTGAGAGGAAGTGTGTCAGCACTCCAAGAGGCAGAGGGTTAAGGCAGCTTGGGGTTGATCTGTGAGCTGGCTGCTGCTTATGGTGGTTGGGAGTTTCATAACCTGAATGCCCCATCCATTTTTCTTTTGTTGTTGAAATTTCTAGACGGGGCCCATAACAGAAGTGAACCGGCAGCAAGATCAGAGCAGCCTGCTGAGGGCTCTATCACAGCCGGAGATCTCCTGAGGATGTTGGCAACACCGGCCCCCCGTTACACCTCCCCTTGGTGCCTGCACGCCATCCAGGCCAAGGCACGAAAACATCCGCCACAAGAGGACCCCAGAACACACAGCAGGGAGAAGGTGCCACCGATTCTCCAGGCGGCGGTGGCTAAGTCAAGGCCTTGTGGCGCTAAGGCCATATCTGTGTCCTTTGCGCCACTGGAGAAGTTATCACCCAGAACAGGGCCACCTGCCTCCCTGCCTGCCCCACCGACACCCTCTCAACGAAGACCAAGAAAACAATCCCTCTCCCCCCCCCCTGTGGAAAAAACACCTCTTGTGACGAGAACCTACCTGGGCTTCATGGGGAAAAGAGGCACACCTCCGCCACAGCAAGGGGTTCTGCAGCAAGGCCTATCTAGCTCAGAGAACCTCCGGGCCTTCAACATCAACTTGCAACATGAAACATCAACGAGAGGCTGTTCTGTGGCTGAAGAAGAAGAAGAGTCGAATTGATACCCCACCCTTCACTTGGAGGCTTACAATCTCCTTCCCCTCCTCTCCCCACAACAGACACCCTGTGAGGTAGGTGGGGCTGAGAGAGCTCTGACAGAACTGCTCTTGAGAGAACAGCTCTGAGAGGATTGTGACTGACCCACGGTCACCCAGCTGGCTACATGTGCAGGAGGAGTGGGGAATCAAAGCCGGTGCTCCAGATTAGAGTCTGCCGCTACTAACCACTGCACCAAACTGGCTCTCTGGAATGTCTGGAAATTGAGTTTATAGGCGTGGCTTCAATATAAGTCCAGTCTTGAAAAAGGATTACCGAAAAGTTTGTGTAACCAGTATATCTTCAACTGTTTTATTTGTATTTTGGACTATAAATATATCTACAAGCAAGAATCTTGTGTTGATATTTTGTTTGGAAGCAGAAGGAGTCAGACGGCCGAACTGGGAGTGTTTAAGAACGGCCTGGCAGAGAAACGGCATTTTTTCTCCAGTGAAGTGAATGACTGCTATTGTTTTTCACTGGAAGTCCTTGCATATTCACTTGTAATCTAGACCAATGCAGAAAGCCCCAACAGATACAGCTGTCAGCCACCAGAGACCACTGGAACACGCAGCAGGGATAAACTGCTACAGATTACCCATTCAGTGGCTGAGTCTAGTGGATGGCCTTGTGACATCAGTGCCAGATCCCTGGCATTAATGCCCCGGGGGAACACATTAATCCCTGAAACAGTGGACATGTTCAGTTGGAAAGCCCACCTGGCCAAGAGAAAAAGAACAGACCCAATGAATGCCCCGAAGCTCCACCATCTCTCAGAACTGAAGAAGCCTCCCTCAGAGAACACTCCAAGAGGAAGGAGAGAGGAAATGAGAGAAAATTTTTGCAGCCAGAATCTGAGTCTTGGAAAAGCATCCCCACCATCACTCTCCAGGTTCCACAATCCGTGGCTGTTCCAGAAGCATGGCCAACAGCAGTAGCTAAATGGCTGCTAAAGCCACTGACTCGCTCATCAACCAAAGCAGAGCCACCCGCCTCCCCCACCAGCACCCTCTTGGGCAAGACCATCCCTTCTCCTCCTGCTGTTACAATAGCCCCTTCCAAGGCTTCCCCACACCAGCGTGTCCAGCGCACAACCGGGCACTGTGGGAGAACATCTGGCCTTCAGTCATGGCCAGGCATTCCAGTGCAAAGGCCAAGCAATAGCCCATCTCAGGGAACTACATGCACCACCCATTGCCAAGAGGTCATTCTCTGCTTTCTGACTGTTCTCCACCTCCACCCGTCTTACCATTGCAAATAGAACTCAGCCACTGGAAGCGGCCCAAAGGTGGCTAGGTCAAGAGGACGGCCTTGTGGCATTAACTCCGCATCCCTCTCTTGGCCGTAGCACATGCAAAAAGATTCTTAGTAGACTATGCACTGAACATATAGTAGTAGACCATACGCTGAACATGACTTAGCGGTGTGATGCAGTAGGTAGTGATTTTGGCTTGCATCAACAGAAGTATAGTGTCCAGATCACACAAAATGGTGGTATCATTTTACTGTGCTTTGATTGGACTTCACCTGGTTTAGTTTTGGGCACCACAGTTTAAGAAAGACATTGACAAGCTGGAATGTATCTAGAGGAGGGCAACAAAGACGATGAGGGGCCTGAAGGCCAAGTTCTATGAGGAAAGGTTGTTGGGTATATCTAGCCTGGTGATGAGATGACAGAGAGGAGATATGATAGCCATCTTCGACTATTTGAAGTCGAAGATGGCTATCATATCTCCTCTCTGTCATCTCATCACCAGGCTAGATACTGTCATCTCATCACCAGGCTGTCATACACAGGATTGAGCAGAGTTGTTTTCTCTTGCCCCAGAAGGACAGACCAGAATGAATGGATTGAAATTAAATCTAAAGAGTTTGAAGCTAAACATTAGGAAGAACTTCTTGACAGCTAGGGCAGTTCCTCAGTGGAACAGGCTTCCTCAGGAGGTGATGGGCTCTCCTTCTTTGGGGGTTTTGAAGCAGCAGCTAGATGGCCATCTGACAGCAATGCAGATTCAGTGAATTTAGGCAGATTATGTGGGGAACGGATAAACCAGTGCTTGGCTCTTGTGGCCCTTTCTTAAACGCCCAGGGAAATGCTGATTGCCACTTTGGGGTCAAGAAGATTGGCTTGGGGATCCTGGATGCTTTTTGCCTTCCTCTGGGGGAGTGGAGGGGGAAGGTAGTTGTGAATTTCCTGCATTGTACAGGGGATTGGACCAGATGACCCCTGAGGTCCCTTGCAGCTCTATGTTTCTCTGTTATATTAGATGTCTTCAGTTTAGACTTAGAGCATACAAAATGTTTGTATTCATTTAGCATCTTTTAATATTAAATTTCCCATTTTCTCATATTTATTGTGTTTTATACTTGTTTTTATGCTATAAAAGATACAGTACCAAGCAAAATGGAAATACAGTGGGTTCACTGTCATCTGGTATATTCAATATCAGGTCTTTCTAGGTAGCTCTGCCACACTGGATGTCTAAAAACGTGTTCTGTGTACCCAGAAGGAATTGATTGATGTTATTTATAGTTCTTCAACTGGGCCCTTAAAGGACGCCGTGCCTGGACTGACAAAGATTCCTACGTGCTCCATTCCCAGTGTAATCCTAAAAAGAGTCATGGCCATTGACTTTAATGGCCTTAGAAGGGGGTAACTCTAGTTAGGATTGCAGTGCTACCTGAAACTCCCATTATTAGTAGTAAAACACTTAGTCTTAAATTGCCACTGGACTTAAACTTTGTCCTGCTACTTCAGACCAACATGGCTACCCCAGCTGAAGCATTTTACATATGTCATGGTTCTCTGGATGGCAGCCTATTTCCAGTGTGTACATTCTGAAGTTCAGTTCTCATCAGAAGCAGTGCTATCTGGTATAGAACTATGGTTCTACCATAAACATGCTGCTAGTCCTCATGATGGTACAAAATGCTTGGAAACCTGTCAGCAATGGAGAGGACTCATCAAGCATTGTTAGGCTCTAGCAACATAGTGGATGAAGTCATGACTGGATTGGGTGTTCCATGACTCTCTCTGTCCCTTCTCAATAACAATTTTCTGTCCTACACTCTCTTCTCACCACCTCTCTCCTGCCCCAGGAAAAATAAACACATTATGAGGAAATGGAAAGTGAGAGACAAGGATCACATCACTGTGGTGCCATCAGAATACCTGCTAGACTTAGTTGAGTTGATTTGGATCTGCCTTTCATTGAGGCTAATGATTGGGAGATATTCACATTGGATTGATGTTCCAAAGGCAGAATCCAGTGTTCTTACAGGATTTTAAAATCCCTATGAGGATGTGGAAAAAGCACTTCTTGGAGTATGAATGGGATGTGCAGGTGAAATCTCTTAAACAGTGGCGTCTTAATTCATAGAGCACATTTCAAGTAGTTAACTTATTTCATTTGCTCAGGGAAACATCTGCCTCAGTCTTCATGTATGCAATGTATAACTTCATACATGAACTGCACATAGAACTGCATACACTTTACATGACATGTAATTGCATGTCTGTTTGTTGGCAACTTTCCCCCTAGTTGTGCAAAAAACCCCTCACATTTTAACAATTCCTATCCTATCATTTGGTCAAGAAGGATTTCCAAGCAGGTTTACATGAAATAACAACATGCCATTGGATCAAGAGTGAATCAAAGGAAGCATCTCTTCCAAGCTACAATTCTCACTAGTCTGTTGTTAATATATTCTATAGAAAACCTGGAGCTTTCTGGGGTACCTATATTCACCTGATAAGAGGTGCGAGGTTTGCTGCTATTGTTCATTGTGCCATCTACTGTTTTATTGTTTTTATTGTTCCATGGATTTTACATTGACAGTCGCTCTAAGCCCACCTGTGGGATAGGGCGGAGTATATATTAAATAAATAATATACAACCACACATAAGGGATTCTTGCTCATGAAGAACAAAGAGTCAAGCACCACTAGCAGTTTTCATCGCTTGATGAAGTGTATTGGGTGGCCATAGAGGTATATACAGGTATGTGTGGCTCTGTGCAAATTTCAAAGGAAAGAAAGATGGAGACGTTTTCAGGAGACCATGTGATGATTTCAAAGGAAAGAAAGATGGAGATGTTTTCAGGAGACCATGTATCAGAGAGAAAAAGTGTGGAAATTTCAAGACATAGATTGAACCTGCTTTCATATGTGGTGGACATGTAAAAAAGTAAAAAGATATTGGAAATAAATACATTGAGAAATGAAGAATATATTAAAGTTCAAATTCCCTATGGAAGCCAAGAATATGCTACTAGAAAACTGCCTAATACATTATCAAAAATTCTGGAAGAGATATTCAAATGTATGCTGACAGTGGCTAGAATTATCTATGCAGCAAAAGGGAAACTAAACATCTGTCCATGCTTAGAAGAATGGGAAAATAAACTTGCTGAATATGCAGTAATGGTGATATTAACAACTTATTTGAGAATCTGAGGAGCAATGGAGTGTGTACTATGCAAGCAGAAGACAAATCTAGAATGAGAAGCAGTTTAAAATATTGTGTACAAAGGTATGATAATGAAGAAGAAGCACAATGTGAATTGGTTTTAAATGTAACATCCTGAATATAAATGTGTGTAAGGAAATGGACTCTGGAGAGAAACATCTTTTTAAATTTTCTTATTATAAAATATGAAATAGATTTTCCTTCGATATTTTTGACATATTACCTACTTGTTAAAAGTAACAGCAAGTATGCAGAAGAGGCGAAAACATGTAATACTGAGTATGTAGCAATGACGGAAGTAATAATGTAGCTACAAAATAGAGTAGTTATGAAGACTGAAATGTAAAATGATGAATATAAATGTACCTAGTCAGAAGATCACAACAAACTATGGCAGGTCCTTAAAGAGATGGGAGTACCAGACCACCTCACATATCTCTTGAGAAACCTGTATAAGGGCCAAGAAGCGACAGTTAGAACCGGATATGGAACAACTGATTGGTTTCGCATAGGAAAAGGAGTACGACAAGGATGTATATTGTCACCTTGCTTATTTAATATATATGCAGAGTACATCATGCGAAATGCTGGCCTAGATGAATCACAAGCAGGAATTAAGATTGCGGGGAAAAAGATCAACAACCTCAGATATGCAGACGATACCACTCTAATGGCAGAAAGTGAAGAGGACCTAAAGAGCCTCTTGCTCAGGGTAAAAGAGGAGAGCGCAAAAGTGGGCTTGAAGCTCAACATCAAAAAAACTAAGATCATGGCATCCGGCCCCATCACTCCTTGGCAAATAGAAGGGGAAGTCGTGGAAGTAGTGACAGACTTCACGTTCCTGGGATCCCAGATCACCGCAGACTGTGACTGCAGCCATGAAATTAAAAGACGCCTGGCGAACCTAAACAGCATGATAAAAAGTAGAGACATTACCCTGCCAACAAAAGTCCACATGGTCAAAGCAATGGTATTCCCAGTAGTCATGTATGACTGCGAGAGTTGGACTATAAGGAAGGCCGAGCGCCGAAGAATAGATTCTTTTGAACTATGGTGCTGGAGAAGACTCTTGAGAGTCCCTTGGACTGCAAGAAGATCAAATCAGTCAATCCTAAAAGAAATCAACCCTGACTGTTCCCTGGAAGGCCAGACAATGAAACTGAAGCTCAAATACTTTGGCCACCCAATGAGAAGGGAGCACTCACTGGAGAAGACCCTGATGCTGGGAAAGATTGAAGGTCAAAGAAGACGGGGACGGCAAAGGATGAGATGGTTAGACAGTGTCATCGATGCAACGAACATGAAATTGAGCCAACTTCAGAGGACGGCGGAAGACAGGAGGGCCTGGCGGGAGATGGTCCATGGGGTCGCGAAGAGTCGGACTCGACTGTGCGACTGAACAACAACAAGTCAGAAGTAAATATCACTGTACGTTATAGACAAAGTCCTAAAAAAAAATTCAGTGTAACAAAGGGGGCATTAGGGAGAAATATTTTCTGTCTTTTATACTTTGTTATATATAATCATCTTTGGTTGCGATCACACGTGCCTTTAGATCCAACATAGGTGTGAATGCCTGATGGATCTAAAGGGAACGATCAGACAGCAACAGTTGGGAAGCCTCCCCGCAGTCATCGGCGGCGTTAAAAGACACTGGGGAAAGTCTGGTGATAAACAGGTTCCGACTTTCTCATCTGATCGCTCTCAAGCACGCTCTCAAGCCATCGGGATGATCTGATCAGACCATCCTGGCTTGGTGCCAGTTCTCCCTCCCCTTTCACAGTATGCACATCATCACCTACTCCATAGGGGGCCCTCAGTGTGGAGGTGGGATTCCTCATTTATGGCCAAAACCCCCGACTCACCCGCAGTTGCATCTGATCACACAGTGACGGGTTGCGCCTGCAGCTACAAAGAGAAGCGTGATCTCGCAACTGTGTGTCAAATTCCTCTGGAAGGAATAGCCTCGCTTCACCTCCGCTTCAACTGGCGTGTGTGACTGTAGCCTTAGATGCATATATGACTATGTTAGGTAACCCTTTTTTTTCTTTTTTGTATTTCCTTTATACTATTTCTTTGTTTCCTCAAAAAAATATATATACATATATATATATATAATGGGGGGGGGGGAAAACAGGACAAATCCATCCACATAGAGCTAAGCAGCAAGAGAAAGTTCTCAAAGTTGAGCTCTGACTGAAGCAAGGGCTTCAAGAAGTGCTTTTGGGTCTCAGAGTCATCTGAAAGGAACCAAACATTTGGGACAGTAGGGATTGAGAAAGAAACGTGCACAGAATATATTCAACTTGCCATGGAGTAACACGGCATCCCATCCACACCTCTGAGTTTTACTAAAGGTCACCCAAGACATGCTGCAGATGAGTTCAGTGCTTTGCTAGTCAGCTTGGGGGGGACTCACTCGAGTCCCCTGTCTTTCCCCTCTCCATTCAAGAGTCTTTAGATTGGGGGCTTCAGAAGCAAGAGAGAACCAGGAAACCCAGTGGTGAGTTTCATGGCACTCTGGGTGCTGGGTTGGGGGGGGGCACCTGATGCCACCTGGTATTTTTGGCCACTGTATGAAAGTGTTGGACTGGATGGGCCATTGGCCTGATCCAACATCGGCTTCTCTTATGTTCTCTTATGTTAACTCCAGTGTCTTCCAACACCCTCAAGGGCACAGAGAGGGAAAGCAATCTTCTTAGTGGGTACAGAAGGCAAAAGGTACCATGTGTATCATTTTTAGGCAAAGCTCCAGAATATACAAGAGAAGAGTAGCCTCCTTCACAGAATGAAATGGGCTGACCCTGAACATGCATCCCTGGCACAGGACAAATGACTGCGAACTATCCTTCTGTTGTTTGCATGGCGTTTTAACAACTCTCCTCCTTGAATCCAAGACAGTATTTTTCACTGCCTGAGTCTATGGCAGGACTTGGTGTGGGCAGGAACAGGAAGAAATGAAGTTGTTGTCATTGCAGCTCCAGACAGAGAAAGAGCTGAATTTATTTAACTTGGATATACATTTTCTTATACAAATGCTAGTTTGTATAAGACCTAATGTTTCCATGCACATGTCACTGGAAAACCTGAGAAAATGGGGGGAGTGTTGGGTGGCCATGCTCTCCTTTCTTGGATCCTTCTGCAAATCAAATTCAGCATGAATTTGTAGGGCCTTTTGCTATGCCACCCAGTTATACCATGAATAATACTCTACAGAGGGGTACACTAATCAATTTTGCGCCTTCTCTTCCCACATACCAGCAGAAGAATCACCTGCCTTGTCCCTGTTCTAGCCAGAATTCTGACAGATGTTCCCAATTATGCAGGTGTTTCCAGGTGCATGTTTAAAAAAAAGAGGGAGGGAAAGATGTTTGCTCACGATGGAGGTGTTGTGTAAATAGGGGGAATTTTTCAAAAAGGGTAAGAAACTATTTTGGAGAGTGAAATCTTACTTTTTTTGTGAAACCCATAAGTGACATTTTGCATCACAGTAAAAAAAAAGTTCACTTTGACTAATTCCAGGAGGTTTTTAAAAATTTAGAATTATGATGTATTTTGATACCAGGGGATATATGTGGAAATCTGTCAATCATCCTTTCTGTTTGTTCAAGTCTGCAAGAGATTTGCTGCAAGATGAGGTCCAACAAGCACATAAGACTCAAGAAATGACATCAGATGACAAATGGACTTAACTCTAAATGTTGGAAATCTTGATGGGGGGGGGGGAGAGACCCAACTAGCTGCTTGAACTCATTATGTTGTCTTAAAGACAGGGCTGCCGAGAGCCACTATGGGCCGCCAGATTCCACCTGCCCCCCATATGACCCTAATCCAAACCAAATATCAAAACAAAGCCATGGATAAGTAGTAATAAAAGAATCAGCCTGTCTGTCCACCTGCACAGTTATGGCATGCATAACTCATCAGAGAATAAAGCCAAGAGATTCAAAATTGGCCACCAGCTTCCAGATGACTGTGGGTGTTCTGGGGCCAAAACTGAAAGGCATGGGAATATCCTGGTCCTGGTTATCGCCAGACAATCTCCCCCCGCCCTGCACGCTATTTGCAACGGAAGCAAAGGGTCTCTGTTTGTGGCAGGCATAACTCATCAGAAAATAATGCTGCTTGTTTGAAAACTGGCCACCAACCCCAGAATGATGGTGGATGGTACAGTGCCAAAACCAAAGTGAATTAGAACACCCCAAACCAGGTTATCCTCACGATAGGCAACATGTAATAAGAGAGTTTTTAAGCAACCTGTCATGTATCTCTCAGATCCCCAAACTGCCATAGAAGGTTGCTGGGTGACAGAGTCTCAGCCAGACCTACTTCACAGGGTTGTTGTGAGGATAAAATGGAGTGCAGAAGAACAATGAAGTTATGGGTCCCTATTAGGGCAAAAGACTGGCTAATGCATTTGTTATAAATCTAATTTATGACATTAAAAAGTTTACATCATTAGTCTTATAGCAAAGTAGCCTTTACAAAGGGCTATTAGATTTTCCAGCAATGCATTGATAACGACCCAGTGCCTGAGCTGGCTGTTCTGTTTTACCTATGTAGCCACTAAAACAGATTAATGTTCCATTACCATGCATGTAAAGGATGGAGGGGGGGGGGGAAGCATCCTTTTACAAGTTAATTAGATAATGGGGAAATGTTACCCTTCTGTTCATAATATTAAGTTTTTTACTGTACTACTATTAAATACATTATTTTACCAGATGGGAAAAAGATAAGAAGGCCTTGAGTCCAAGGCTTGAAAATAAATGGAGGGGTGCAGAAAAATTAGGTAGAGGGAGAGATAAATGAACAAGAAAAGAGTGGAAAAGAAGAGAAATGAAGGAAAAGAGAGGGGAAAGTTGTTTTATCTTGTTGCAACACACTAACTAGTGCTTTGCAAGATCTGGCTGAGCTGGGCGCAAAGAAAGGCTAGACTATCAGAGCAATGACCTTATTAGCAGGTTTCAAGTTGGCAATTACTGTAGCAGCCATCAGCCTCCTGACTTAGCATGCTCTGTTAAGCAAGTTAGCTTCAGTCTTGTAGCAAGGCCAGTCTAGCTGAGAGTCAGAATGCTTCTTACTGTGCTCAGACTTCCCTGCACTCCTAGTGGCTGCAGCCAGAACTGCATTGAAAGGAAAACAATTCAGCTGGATGCAGCATGAGGCAAGCTTCAAGGGCCCTCCAGCTGACTTGCCCCCTTTGAATTCCCACCCACCCACCCCCGGCCCTGCAAAGGCAAGTTTATAAAATGTAATAATAAATGTATTTTCATATACAGTGTGGAAAGCCAGTTATTATGAAACACTAGAGGGAAATAAGATAGGAACCAGCCATGAATCCGGTATCTTCTGGGAAAAGACATCTCTGTTTCAACAACAAAACCAGGGCTTTAGAGCATCCTGTACTGTACTGCCCACTAGTGAGCGAAAGAGGATTCTTGCACCTTTTCTATCTCTATTGCCCTGCTTCAAGACAGTACTTGCAAGTAACTGGGAATGTGCCTTCCTCAGGCATCTCTGTGCCATGGCTAGAAAACAGGTTTTCAACTTCTTTCATCTGAAAGTGATTCTGCTGTGCTTGCAGCAAGCATGGGCATTCTCCACCCAAATTACATCTGCACAGATGTTCATCCCATGAGAGTTTGCTACTACAAGGTGTGGGGTAATTTAGTAATTTCGTGGGGTAATTTAGACAGCCAATAATTTAGATAGCTTTGAAGAGAAAGGTGAACAGCTGTAACATTTTTCTCTTTCTCTATAACCCCTTTATATGTATAACCTCTGTAAAGGCTCCTCTCTGCAGTGTTCGGAGATGACGTGCATTATGGCTGACTCCTGGCCTTCCTTATTTTCACTGCCACCAAAGTCTCTTGCCTTAGAATTCTTAGTTCCAGAGAACAGGATGGCTTCGTTGTATGTGGTAGATCAACTGAACAGTCAGCGCATAGGGGTGGCTCTGAGCTAAAAGGGGATCCCTTACTCTAAAATAAACAGTCTTTATATGGTTAATAATCTTAATGGCTTCAGATAGGTACAAGCCTAAGGGTCCCTTAAATAGGCATTTCCAGACAGGCTTATTTTCTCACTTTTCACTTAGGCCAATAATTTCCACACGGATTAACTTCCCAACTTACTACTCAGACTAATAACTTCTACCTAGATTTATTTTCTTCACTTGCCATTCAGGCAAATAACTTCCGCGCAGTCTTATGTTCCTCACTTGCCACTTAGGCTTATAACTTCTGTACAGAACACAGGTTCTCTCAGAGGACATCACTCGTCCCCTCCTCAGTTCTCTTCTCCTCTCTCACACCCTCTGAACTCTCCCTCATACAAGGAAAAAACCAAAAAAAACCCAACATTCAGCCCCCTTGGGTCTAGCTACCAACCAATCATCACATACTCCAATCACCCACCCAGTCTCCCCCTTTTTTCTTACTCTGTAGGTCTGCATTTTAAATCACAGCAACAGACATTTAAAATTCCACATTAAAACACAGAAATAAAACACACACACAGTATTTATGTAGTAAAACACTACACAGCCCTATTCCCAGATATTTTTTTGTGGTGATACCAGTGGTACTGAGTCCTCCAGACACATGGGGGGGGGAGGCATCTCCCAAGTACTGAGAGAGGAATTGGTGGAAATCAGTATCTTATATATGGGTACCAGCCCTTTCCCCCCCCCCTTTTTACAACCCCCCCTCCCCACTGCCTTTCACTGCCTACTGGCTATAACGGCTAAACTGAATCTCCAAGTTCAGAGGCAGGAAACTCCCCTCACCCCCACCATCCCCACACATCATTTTCTGGGACACACCCAGACGTGTTACTTTCAGGCCCTGCTTGTGAGATTTTTGGAAGCATCTGGCCAGTCACTGTTGAGGAAAGATGTGTCACAACCCTTAATACAGCCCTTTATCTTATTATTTTATTTTATACCACTTTACAGTAACAAGTCCTTTAGCCTGGAAAGTTGAGACCCACCTCCCCACCCAGACACCCTTTTATTTACTCTAAATGTCCACTGTCAAATTTAGGTGCATGAGGCAAAAGTGGATTTCTTCCTAAGTGTTTCATCTTGTACACACGGGATTCTTTCATCCTGAACCAGAAAGCACAGTAGATACAAATCAGGACTCTTTTTCCCTGGATCCTATAGAGTGTTAGGTGGGTTATAAGGGTTGATGAAAACACAAAAGTCAAATGTAACAGTAACACGTAAGTTTATTAAATTGGTAGGCGTGACATTTAATGTCTTCCCATTCTAGTTTGATAGGTAACAACAGACCTGGGAGGTGCTATTGGTGCTTTCAGCCTCTCAGACTTAGAAAAAACAACAAAGCTTAACATTTCACTGTTTTTATCCAGGAACAGCACCCAAACCCTGCCTGTCTAAGTAATACACTAAAGCCAGAGAGTCAGTGTAGCGTAACAGAGTGTAGAATTAGGATCTGAGGGGCCCAGGTTCAAATCCGCATTCTCCTGTGGAAGCCTGCTGGGTGACTTTGGGCCAGTCACACACTCTCAGCCTAAGATGAAGATGGAACGGAGGAGTGAGCTGCTTTGGGTCCCCATTAGGGAGAAGCGGGGTTAAAATGAAGTCAATCAATAAAGAAATGAAGACCCTATTGGACTGCCTGCCTATTCAGGATGCCTCCTGTCCCTTCTCCCTCCAGAACCCAACTCCCCTTTTTGCCTGCTGGCCATCGGCTGTTAAACTGCCTCAGGGTCTTTCCCCCCCTCACTTCTTTCAAATCTGATTGGTCTGAGCTGAATGGGAGGGGAGAAAAAGGGCGGAATCTTCCCCTGTCCATCACAGGATGCTATTTGGGTCAGCCACAGTAGAAATGTGCCACCAGTTACTTCAACAAGTCATTCTCTGAATTCCTGTTGGTTTGGGTTTTTAAAAAAAATATTTTGAATAAAGATTGGAATGACTGCTCTGCTACTGGCATGACAGTCACCAATGTGGAATAACAATCCCTAGAACCAGATAAAGTGCTCAGGGACTGGAATGACAGTCTCTGGTGTTACGCGTGGACCTCCTCGGGGGCAGGGGGATGGTTCCACGAATACAATGACCCATGTAGCTCGCTAGAAAACTTAAAATACAAAATAATAATGTATGTGACTTTTCTGGAGGAAGAAAAAAAATGATCCGGTTCCTTTAGCAATCCAACCTTTGCCTTCTTTGTAAACATTAGTTGTTGAATTAGGACCATCAAAAACAAATGGGTTTTACAGGAACAGACTAGAAAGCGTACTGGGAAAGATTTACATGTAGTTGTATATCCTTCAGTTTTGTAAACAGATCTAGGAGGACTCAACTGGTGGAATGTGTAGCTGGTAATCTGGAAAATCATGAGTGTCAGCACCTTCATATCTTCAACTGAACTTGCGTATAAAATCAGCCACGCAGTTCAGAAAGGGGGGCTGCGGTGTGGAGGGAGACTAAGCCAACTCCATGAACTTATTGATAGCCCTTGGATTTACCATTCCACATCTATCCATTCAGAATTGTAGAGATCTTACAGGGTTATTTTGAGATCAAGTATGGTAAAGCACTTTGCAAGCTTTATCAACCTTGATGCATTTATCAATGAAGAAAAATGCCAGATTTTGTTTCCATCAAACAGGAAAAAATTGAACTGTTATCTGAAAGGTCGTGCAGTTGATCACCCACAGTTTAAATATGCTTAAATACACCGTTACGAACAAGACCGTCTTCTTGAAGCATTCAGATTGTGTTCCCCCCGTTGGAAGTAATAATTGTGTGAACTGCTAAGAGAATATGAATCAAATTCTTCCTAAATTATCCAGCAGCAAAAAGAAGGAAGACTCAGGGAGGGCAAGATGTCCAAAACTGCCCCAAAAACCGAGACAGCAGATGTAACAATTTTTTTTAATTTATTTTGTTACCTCACTGCCCATTTTAATTTACAGAAACACTTTCAGAACATCTGAATATTGAAATAATTTGTGCATCTGAGCGGCTGGCTATTTAAAAAACGTTGCTAGCTTCTGTCTAGAAGCAGGGCGCACACACCTTAGAGGAACGGTGTTTCACAGCTTTTCACATTCAACATTAAAAAAGCATGAATGGTTTAAAAACAGAGCACCTGTTTAAAAACTAAAAAACCGTAGAACTCTGCCTTCTAGTCTGTTTGAATTTATTTCCTGCAGACCATGGGCCTCTGAATTTGTTTTTGTAATATAAAACCTTTCATTTTTACATTGCATGCACAGCTTGCTTGAAAAAAAAGAGTCCATCAGCCTCTAAACACAACCTTTCAGGGTTGGTGTTGAGAGGAATCTATGCCCTAACAGCCCCCACCCTTCTGAAGAGTGTGACTTTTATTCCTCCTAAACTTTAATATTTCCTCCCAACCCTTGCCTCATTCTGCAAACATTTTTTTTAAAATTTCACAAAAAACACAACGGATTGCGTTGACCACAAAGTGGCCAGGGGCCCCCTGGTTCATTCTGCCAGACTCCAAAATGCAGGTTTGACGCCTGTCTGACTCCAAAAAACACATTTTTGACAAGTAGGAGAGCTTCCTCAGCCAGAGGCAGTGTCTCTGAGCAGCTGACTAGTTTAAAAAAATGGTGCTGGGAGTTCTTATCTCTACAGAGACAGCCGGGGCCTGCCTCACGGGGCTGGAGTTGGTAGGGCAGCTGAATGACAGCTGCAGGGAGGGAGGGAGGAGGGGGAAGGAGTGGGGGAGACCTGTCAGCCTATGAGGGTGTGATATTTCGTACGGTTGGAAAAGCACGCGCTGCCATTGGCAGGGGAATCTCTAGTCCCTCCCTGCTCCCAGCGTGCCTGCTTTTTGCTGACTCATTCAGACAGTCTCTCTCTGCCCTGCCGTGCGTTCAAACCGCCTCCACAGTTCTGTGCTCAGGAGGATTTTATTTATTTGCATGCTTTTAGGGGATTAAACTATAGAACAGTAAGTAAATTTATGTTGCTGTGTGTTAAATCTCCTGCTTTTAAGGATTTTTAAATATAGGGACTGTGCTTTTCTGCTTCCTCTAGTAAGTAAAAAACTCTCCCTTTTGGGGGGGGGTTGAATTGAATCTCTCTCTCTTTCTCTCTCTCTACCTCTCTCCCCCTGTGTGTGGGCTTGACTCTGCAAAAGTCTGCTTCCTCTAGTAAGTAAAAAACTCTTCCTTTTGAGGGGCCTCTGTGTGTGTGTGTGTGTGTGATTCCCTGCCCCTCTCTCTCCTTCTGTGGAAGCTGAGACTGGAATTCTTTTCTCCCTTGGGTGGGTTTTGTAGCATAGAGTTTTTGCTCACTCGTGTGTGTGAGGGGGGAGGGCTCTGCCGGCTTCTTATCAGCGCCAGGGGAAAGAACAGGCTGCAGAACAGCACAGTTTTAAAATGGAGCACTTTTTTCCTCTTTGGCTCTTTGGCACCGTGTGAGGCATGCTGCCTCTCTGCCTGGGGGTGGGGGTCCTGGGGAGGAGGGGGACCTGTCTGAGCTATTTTTGGTTTCTGGGGTTTACAGAGGGCATGTCTAAATAGTAGAACTTTTAAAAAGCACCCTTTTCCCTTTGCAGCAGCAAACAAACTGCTTTTTGGCTCTCAGGGGGGCTCTGGGATCTGCCTGGGGTTACAGAGCTGTGTTGGGCATGTCTGTGAGGAGGGGGACTCTCTCTGCAGCCATCCAAGAGTCTCCCCAGGGTCTCCAGGCACAGTTTGCGGACACCCACGTTAACCCAAAGCACACCCACAGTGTAAAAAGCACATTTCCAGCCACAAAAGCCATCCTTTGCCTCCCAAAAACGTTCAAAGCACTCTCCAGCCTCAAAAGCCTCTCCCTTGGCCCCCAAACACATTCAAAGCACCCAAAAACAGTCAAAAAGCAGCCATTTTCCCTCCCCCCACCTCGGGGAAGCAGCCATGTGCTCGCCAGGCCCTCAGGGCTGCTGCGGCAGCCATCTTGCCTTCCACCAGGATCATGTGAAGGGGCGGGGCACCTGTCAACCTGATGATGAAGAGAGAGGGATGTCCCATATCTTCTCACCTACAATTGAGTTTACCTCTCTTAATTGTAGAGGTTTGAATAATTGTATTAGAAGGAAAAGAATTATTAATGCCTTGATAAGACAGAAACCAGAAGTGATATTTCTGCAAGAGACTCATTTAAATAGACAGTGCCAATCAACCTTTAACACCACTAAATACCCACAGCAATTTTTAGCTGCAGGTACTTCAAAATCTAGAGGGGTAGCTATTATACTCAGTAGGAATGTTAGATTTCAAGTAGATAAAATTAGGAAGGATCCTCAAGGATGTTTTTTATTTGTAGCAGGGACCCTGAATGGGGAAAAAATAACCTTAGCCTCTATTTATGCCCCTAATATGGGGCAGCTACACTTTCTGAAGGAGGTTTTAACTAAATTGAATACATTTAGTGATAACCCTTATGTGATTGGGGGAGACCTCAACTACATTGCCAACTCCTTTCTAGATAGATCAAGACCCAAATATAGAGCCAATATGACAGACAAGATTACAGATTTTGATACTCAGTTATCAACATTGTTAAGTAAATTCCAATTTAGTGATATATGGAGATTAAGGCACCGGATGAAAGAGATTATACCTATTACTCCGCCCAATTTCAAGTTCATACGCGCATTGATTATATTCTGGTTTCTACACATATGACTACTCTCTTTCCCACGGCTGACATGGGTATTTGCCTCTGGTCCAACCACTGTCCGGTTGTGTGCTCTATGCAATCCCAAGGGAAAAAAACACGCAGTCACACTTGGAAGTTAGACAGCTCTCTTTATTAGTTCCCTCCATTGCTGAGAAAATTGAAAAATAAATCAAAGACTATTTTGAATTAAATTCTTCAGATGAAACTTCCCAACATCTCATATGGGACGACTTTAAAGCTGTCTTACAAGGCACAATTATAGGGCAGACGATAACCTGTAAGAGAGAAAAGACAAGATTAAAATCAGAAATTTTAGCCCAGATAGGGGAATTAGAAACAAAATTCAAACAACATGGGGGGGGGGAACATACCGAAAATTACTTCTGGAAAGGAAAAAAGTTGAAAAAAGAAAAAAATGGGCAGCTCTTGAGACCACGGCAATCCAAAAACAAATCTTATATAACAAACAGAAGTATTGGCTTGCTGGACCACGGGCCCTCCGACTGCTACCTTGGAAAGTAAGGCAGAAAAGAACAGCAAACACTATCTTAGCAATTAGGGACAGGCAGGGACTATTGCACCATACCACTAAGGCTATCAAAGAGACGTTTTATAAATACTACCAAGCCTTATATTCCTCTACTAATCCAGAGACAGCAAATATTAAAGACTTTCTCCTGCGATATTCCTCACAAAGAGTACTCTCAGAGGCTCACAAAAACTGGCTTGAAGAAACTTTCACTACACAAGAGATCTCAAACACCATTCGGTCCCTTAAAAATAACAAGTCCCCAGGAACAGACGGCTTTACCGACAAATTCTATAAAAAAATACCACCCCCTTTTTATAGCTCAGCTAACTGACACGTGTAACATTTTGAAATCATGAACACTGCCTCCTACCTGGAACTTGGCCAAAATCATTGTCATTCTAAAAAAAGATAGGGACCCACATAATGCAAGTTCATATCGCCCGATTTCCCTATTGAACGTCGACTATAAGATTTTCACAGCCACCCTAGCTAATAGACTTAGTAAAATTATAAGTTCATATATTGATTCAGATCAAACAGGGTTTATCCCTGGAAGAGACATCACAGACAACACCAGAAAAGTTATAGATATTATTCAGTTCTGCCATAAGAATCAAGTTAATGCGTCTATTGCCCTGTCTGTTGACATGGAAAAAGCGTTTGACTCGGTGGAACCAGCATATTTGGAAAATTTATTGAATCACATGAATTTTGGCCCCATGTTTCAAATGGCTATTAGGGTAATGTATTCGTCACCTGCAGCGCACATACAAATTAATAATGTGGACACAGAGGTATTCCAATTGGCCAGGGGGACAAGACAGGGATGCCCTATGTCACCCTTTCTATTTGCTCTGGCCATGGAGCCCTTCGCACAAGCCATTAGAAATGACCCTCAAATTCACGGAATACAAATTGGGCCTAAGAACATGAAATTGAGTCTATTTGCAGACAACCTAGTTTTAACACTATCGAACCCTGAAAGCACACTACCTTGTTTACAGAAATTATTTTCAGCTTTTGGAGATCTTTCAGGTTTTAAAGCAAACCCATCTAAAACCCATCTCTACCCTATACAACTCTCCCAGGCACACAAGAAACACATTGCAACAAAATATGGTTTTTGCTGGATTAATAAAACATGGACTTATCTTGGTATTAAAATTCCAATTAAAATAACAGACATTCTTAAGGTGAACTTCTTACCATTAAAAGATCTTTCAAGATCCTCATCTACTTAAAGCTGCATCATTCTCTTCATGGATGGAGAAGATCCAAATAATTAAAACCTTTATCTTCCCTAAATTTTTATATCTCATCCGCTCAATACCAATGGCACTACCAAAAGAATACTTTAAAGGTTGACAGAGGGCTATTACTAAGTTTATTTGGAATTCCTCTAGGCCCAGGATTAGTGTCAATACATTAAAAAGACCTATTATTAAAGGGGGTCTAGCTCTTCCAGATCTTACGCTGTACCATGAGGCAGTATCTTTATTGGGCCTTTAAAAATTTTATAATCCTGCTTTGGATACTGATTGGAAGATAGTTGAAAACCAATATCTCGCTAACATCCCATTCCAATCACTATTATGGGAAAAACCGAATATTAGGCCTAGAGAAATAGGTTCCAATCCTTTTTTTAACTAATATGTTCAAAATATGGGACAAACGTAAAGATCTACTGACACCTTCACCGATGATTTCTTTTATACACCAGTCCTGGTTTATTCTCGCTAGAAATCCTGATTCTTTTAGGGCATGAAGATTACACAACATTACAAGATTTATAGATATTCTTCAAGGAAATGAGTTAGCCCGTAAAGAATCCCTAGAACAGAAATTTACATGCCAGCTCCCATGGTTTGAATATTCACAATTAGTATCTTTATTTAAATCTTGGAACCTGGGCAATAAATCAGTGCAGCCTATTACTGTATTTGAAAGACTAATGAAACAGAATCAAACATCTATTAGACATACAATATCTATTTTACATAAAATATTGCTTGATTCACACTCCCTTCAGACGTTAAGTTATCAGAAAAGTTGGCAATCTGATTGTACCACTAAACTAACTGAAAGAGATTGGGATAAGATCTGGGCATCCAAAACTCTTACCTCTAAATCTTTATCGCCTCCAAAGTTATAAACTTCTAATGAGATGGTACACAACACCAACAAAAATACATCATATTTCTGCTTCCCATTCACCATTATGTTGGAGGGGCATGAGTTTCATTTTTGCATTGTTGGTGAGAGTGTAAAAAGGTATCGGATTTTTGGTCTAATGTACTTCATTATGTGAAATGTAGAACTGATTATGACATAGACAACACACCTGAATGATTGTTATTAGAGCTCTGGAGAGATAATAAGATACCACAAATACCTATTTCCATGCTTTTATTGGCTGCTAAAATTATAATAGCGACTAGCTGGAAAGACCCTTCTCCAATCTCTATTTTGCAGTAGTTCACCAAGGTCTGGGAGCTATTAGCAATGGATAAAATCGCTGACTCCATTAGGTTTGCTGAAGATAACAACATACATAGTAGTTCACTAATCAAATGGCTCCCTTTCACGCCTTAAACTATATGCCGACTAAATATCAAGAAATAATCACGTTTATGTAAGACATCAAAAGAAAGGGAACAATATTTTATTGATTTTTAATAGATTATAATACTTAGATATATTGAAAATATACTCTTCTTTTGCATCCCTGAGACATTAATATGTATGTTTAATTATTTTGAAATGGTTAACCCAAATGTTCATTATGTATTTTGTTATGTTATAAAACTGAAAATTAATAAAAATACTTTAAAGGAGGCGGTAGTTTGCCCGCTCTTGGAAAAGCCATCACTGGATCCAATGGTCCTGACCAACTACAGCCCAGTGTCGAATTTACTGTTCCTGGGTAAGGTGGTTGAGAGAGCGGTGGTCAAACAGCTCCAGGCTTTCCTGGATGACGCTTCCACCCTTGATCATTTCCAGTCTGGCCTCCGCCCTGGCCATGGGACAGAGACAGCTCTGGTCACCCTTACAGATGACCTCCATAGACATCTGGATCAAGGCAGGTCAGCGCTGCTGTTATGATTAGATTTAACGGCAGCGTTTGAAACAGTCGATTATGATCTTATGACCCACTGACGTAGGAGTCCAGGGGACTCCCTTGAAATGGTTTTCCTCCTTCCTCCATGGTCGGGGACAGAGGGTGGCACAGGGTGAGAGGGTCTCCCCATGGTACCCACTAGAAGGTGGAGTGCCGCAGGGGGTGATCCTCTCGCCAATGTTATTTAACATCTATATGTGCCCCCTCGCCCAATTAGTCCGGAGTTATGGGCTGGGCTGCCATCAGTATGCTGATGACACTCAGCTTTATCTGTTAATGGATGGCCATCCATCCTCCATTCCTGGAAATCTGGCTGAGGCTTTGGATGCTGTGGCTGAATGGTTGCGGCAGAGTCAACTGAAGTGAAATCCATCGAAGACGGAGGTCCTGTACCTGGGTCGTGGGGGTTTGGAGGTGAGCATCAGGCTTCCCACACTGGAAGGGACACCTCCTGGTGCCGGCCCAGTCGGTGGTGAAAAACCTGGGAGTAACTCTAGATACCTCCTTATCTATGGAGGCCCAGGTTGCTGCAGTCGCCAGATCTGCATTTTTCCATCTTAGGCAGATCAGGCTACTGAAGCCCTATCTCTCCCCTCAGGACTTAGCTAGTGATCCATGCAATGGTCACTTCCAGGCTTGATTACTGCCCTTCACTCTATGCAGGCTTACCCTTGAAGTTGCTCCGGAAATTACAGCTGATACAAAATGCAGCAGTGCACCGTTTTAATCTGTTTTAAATTATTGTATTTATTAAATTGTTGTAACCTGCCCTGAGCCCGTTTATGGGATGGGCGTGATATAAATTTGAAAAAAATAAATAAATAAAAGAACTTTAGGTTTGTTGACATGTGTGTATTAAGCACACACACACATTAGACAACAGTAAAATCTTTTCATTCCAATGTTTTCTATGGCCTCATCACCACAGCCATCCTCCAGGCTGATTCTCTGGTATTAGAATTGCCGGTATCTTTATCTGCTAATGAGAAAAGGTACTTTACGCAGACCTTGGATTCAGGAGGGTAGCCATGTTGGTAAAACAAAGCCTGAGACTGCGCCCAGCGGCCTGTGTGTGGTTTTAAAGATTCCTCTATGCCTACGTTGACAGCCAGGGAATGAAGTCGCGAGCAGTTTCTGGAACAAACCGGCAGACCGTTTTTGTCTTTGCAGTTGCAACTCCCGCGCAAACCAGGATTGGCTCCTAGCCAGTTTCCAGCGCGCTCACCGCCTAGGCGGCGCTCCGGGGGCACCGATCACCACAGTCCCGCCCCCTCCCGCTCTGCTGGGCTCTCTCTCACTCCCCTCCCGCCCCCTCCCTCCGCCATTCCGGGGACCCCAAGCAGGCAGGCAGGCCCCTCTAACCCGACTCCACGGGTTCGTGGGAATGTCCCTCAGGCGGCGCCGGGCAAAAGGATGGGCCTCAGCACCCTGCGTGACGGACAGGCGTGAGCGGGCAATCAGAGGAGGCCCTGCGTCACGCCCGGCCAATGAGCGCGCGGCCGGAGGCGGGCGCCGAGCATCCGAAGGTGACCCCGGGACGCCGCGTCGCTCGCTCTTTCCCCTTTCGGCTGCTGCTGCTGCCCCGGAGAGAGCTGCCCGCCGCCCCTTCCGCGCCGCCATCCATCGCCATGTCTCTCTCCAACAAGCTCACCCTGGACAAGGTGGACGTGAAGGGCAAGCGGGTGGTCATGAGGTGAGCCGCGCGGCACTTCGTACTTCGCTCAGGGCGAGCGGGGGAGGCCCGTGGCGCGAACCGTAGGCGCTAGGCAGAGAGCAGCAGCCCCACCAACAACCCCCGCCCCCCACTGCCCCGGGGGGGGGCGGGGCCGTCAGAGGCTCGGTCGGAAAGTCGCTCCCGAAGGTGGTTCGGCGGTCGAAGGGCCGAGGCGAGCAGGCGCTCCTGCCGTTCTGCGGCTCCGGCCTCATGGCGAGGGATCAGCTGCATGGCGGGTGGGGGTCCGTCTTCTACACCGGGGGGTGGGGGGGGACATAAACCCGCCGTTTTCAGGGGGCCACCGGTCTCCCAATGGGCGAAAGGCGGACTCTGGGGCGTGGCGGCGGCGGCGGCGGGGGGGGGGTTTCCTGTGGGTTGCCGCGTTCCTTCGCCCAGAGCCCTCCTGGCCTTGTAGCATTGCTCATTCGGTCCCTTAATAAGCGGGTCCGGGAGGGCGGCAGGGGACCGGTTGTCTGGCGCAAGAGAGGGAGGGCAGAGGTGAATGCAGGACTGGCCACTTTCCAGACAAGAGCTTAACTTTCACTTCTGTTAGCCCCTAAGGTTTCCTAATGGCAAGGAGAGAACGTGTGGTGTAGTGGCTCGAGTGTCAGACTAGCATCTGGGAGACCCAGGTTCATAACTCCACACTGCCTTGACAGCTTGTTGGGTGACCTTGGGCCAGTCACACACACTCTCAGCCCAACCAACTCACAGGGTTTTTGTGAGGGTAAAACAGAAGGTAAATGATCTTGTAAAATGGATTATGTCCCTACTGGGGGAAAAGCAAGGTATAAGCGTCAAAATAGAATACATATATGCTGTAACTGAAATTGGAGGTTGGTGAGTGTCTTTTAAAATACATTTTAATTAATCCAGAGAGCTTTTCTCTGTGGCTGTAGTTTTAACTCAATGAGATCTTTTTCTTTCTCTCCGGTAAACAAACGCACCACTGAATAAAGAGGGCTCACCTTTCTAACCAGTATTTGATTGGCAGGAAAGGTTGTCTTTTGCAGAGTTTCTGTAGCCCTGTAAAAGATTTTGGGTTAAGTTACTGCCCAACTGTAAAATGCATGCAGGAGGGATTATATAACTAATAAGGGGGGGAGTGCAAACAGAATTGTTACTGTGAACTAAAACTGTTATAGTGGTGCCTAATCAGTATCAGAAGTTAGAAGGAATGATTGGCACATTTGATTTCAGTTCTGTTTCTTAGGCAGCTTCAAAGCAGTAATCACCATGCCTTGCAACTTAGACAAAGGCCCTGTAGCTTGGAATGTCTGGTACTTACACTAAAAGTGCACACCACCCCTCCACATCACCAGACAGAAGCTGCAGAGAAAGAGGGGGGGAATGGTGGGAAAAATGGCCTCCCACATAAAATCTTGCACCTATCCAGTGGTCTCTTGTGGCCATGCAGGCACTATGCAGATGTGAAATTCACATGAGAAGCACCGGGCTTCATTTTCTCTTTGGTTGATATCCTTCATTGTTATGGTGCCAGATTTTTAAAGCCAAAATTTACCATCTGGTTTATAATCCCTGTTAAACACAGGAATAATAACTGTGTCCTTATCAAAATAAGGCCTTATGTGAATAAAGGGCATAATGTGCTGTATAGTTGTTATACGCTCAGAACGGACTTGATGTGGCTGATTTCTTTCCATCTCAACTGCCAATAATTTTGCACATGGTTGCAACATTCTCCTGCTTAATTACTCAAAAGACTATCTAGTCTTACATTCTCCAGTCTGTCATCGTTCAAGTTCTTTTCCTGCATGACACACTGCAACTTCCTGTCTCCTTCAGCTGTGCACACACAAGGCATAGTTTGTAAGGGTGGCTTTTGAAATTCCTCTCTCATGCATCTGACATGGTCAAGCACATTTAATAGGCTGCTGAGTCATTGCGTTCTGTGACCATCTAAGATGAGAGTTTGAAAAAGTCCCAGACACTGTTAGATGGAATATCAGCAAGTTTTAATATATCCCAGAGCTGTAACTCAGTGGTTATTCTTTGCACAGGTTCATCACTTTATCAGCTGCAAGATGATGTTCTGGTTTTAACATGCACCTGTAACACTTCGCATGCTGGATCTTCCCTTAAGTGGGTGGTGGAGAGAAACAGAATAAGCAACTTGTGAAGGAAAGGCAGGGGCTTACAGCAGCATCCAAAATGTCCCTATGCTGTCTGTTAATTTGCAGTTATCTTGATTGCAAGGATTGTAAGTGTTAAGTCTTGCTCCTGCAATCATGCTGTACTTCATTTCTGACAAGCAGTGTTCACTTGATATTTGCCTTTCCTTCTGTACTTAGTTTATGCTTTCTTTTGGGGGCACCTCTGGTAACGTGATGACTTGTCTAATGTTACTAAGATTCTTAGCTGGTCCTTTTTTCCATATTAGGGTGTTTTCTCAGTGTTTTACTAACATATTAATGAACTGATCATCCTTTATATGCTGGTAGGGTTTTGACAGCCCCCAGCATGAAATCTGGCTTAGAAGAAGAAGAGATTGGATGTATACCCCGCCCTTCACTACCCAAAGGTGGGGCTGAGAGAGCTCTTGACAGACACTGCTCTTTTTCAAGAACAGCTCTTATCAGAACTACGGTTTGCCCAAGGTCATCCAGCCAGGTGCAAGTGGAGGAGTGGGGAATCAAACCCGGTTCTCCCAGATTAGAGTCCGCGCACTTAACCATTACACCAAACTGGCTTAGCCTTGCTCATGAGCATTTCCTTCAACCAGATTCTGAAAATGATAAGCAGATGACCTGGCTCCCCTCTTTACCAGTGAATACAGCTAGTGGATCCAGTGCAATTTGTTTTTGTTGATCCCTGATGCTGGCTCGGAAAGATGCAGGCATGATCGAGGGATGGAACTGGTTGGACAGGCCTTTCTGCACATATCGGGAAGCCTTGTGAGGGCTGTACCAGTCCAACAGTGGGTGATGATTGGGTGTTGCATGATTTTTGCCCGCTCCCCTACCCATATAACTGACGCAGCTTACTACTAGTCTTTAACAATGGTTCCCAACAGAGGGAGCAGAGAAATGTATTTTTAAAAATTTGCTTATGTGTTTTTCCTCCCTCAGGGTTGATTTCAATGTCCCGATGAAGAACAACAAAATAACCAACAACCAAAGGTGAGCACTATAGAATAGTGAACTGGAGTTGGAGGTTATCAGCCCCTCCTCCCCAGTGGGCTGCAACTTCGTGGAAGAACACAGTTTGTTATTGTAAGGTGTTCGATTTGACCTTGGAATCTCCAGCTAAAAGCTGAGCTGCTATGGCTAGGTCATGTATTCAAGGTGTGACATCAGATTGATTTAATTTGTAAGATGCCGCCTTGTATCCTTTTATCCACATTTCGTTGTAATGATAGTTTAGCTGTGCTTGCGCTGGACTTCCCACTACATGGGGTGGGTGGCAGGTAATAACCTGAGTGGATTTTAGAGAAAGTTAAGTGAACTGTGTCTCTCTAGCAGATTTTTGTCCCATCTCCTTCCTTTGGCAAAGTGAGAATGAAACTGTTACCATAGTAATTGATGATACCTTGACTTAATAATTAATAGATCCGTGACTTTAGTAGTTGTGTATAACGTCTGCTTTTAGAGCTTTGCTCTTTTAGTGTACAGCATGGGTATCATGGGAGACACCTCTCTCACAGGAAGTTACTTTTGTTGCAGAATCAAGGCAGCAGTCCCATCCATCAAGCATTGTTTGGACCATGGAGCCAAGTCTGTGGTACTGATGAGTCACCTTGGGCGACCTGATGGAGTTCCTATGCCTGACAAATTCTCTTTGGAGCCAGTGGTAGCGGAACTCAAAGCATTACTAGGCAGGTACGGCCTTGTGGTTGTTACTATAAATTAGTGTGCAGTGACTTATCCTTGTTAGTGGCAAATGTAAGCTTTATATTTTCGATCATGTCTCCAGGGACATCTTGTTCCTAAAAGACTGTGTAGGTCCAGAGGTGGAAAAGGCCTGTGCTGATCCTCCAGCTGGTTCAGTCATTCTCCTGGAGAACCTCAGGTTCCACGTAGAAGAGGAAGGGAAAGGGAAGGATGCTTCAGGGAACAAGGTGAGAGACTTTTCCCCCTCTTGTGTAACATTTTCTCTGTTACATTTCGGCAGACTAGATTCAGGTGGGGTCGGCGTGTTGGTCTGAAGCAACAGAACAAAGTTTGAGTCCAGCAGCACCTTTAAGACCAGCCAAGTTTAATTCCTGGTGTAAGCTGTCATAAGGAGCTGCGGTGGCTCAAGTGGTTAAGACGCTGAACTGCAGGCTGTGGAAGGTCAGTAGTTCAGCAGTTCGAGACCTGGGTGCCGCATGATGGCGTGAGCTCCCATCTCTAGTTCCAGCTCCTGCCAACCTAGCAGTTCGAAAGCAAGAAATTGCAAGTAGATAAATAGGTACCACTTCGGTGGGAAGGTAACAGCGTTCCGTGTGCCTTGGCATTTAGTCATGCCGGCCACATGACCACGGAAACGTCTTCGGACAGCGCTGGCTTTTCGGCTTTGAAACGGAGATGAGCACCACAACCCTAGAGTCGGATTCAAATGGCTTTCGAGCAAGGGAAACCTTTACCTTTACCTATAAGCTGTCATATTCATGCACCCTTTGCGCACATGTAAGCTTAGACCCAGAATTAAACTTTGTTGGTTTTAAAGGTGCCACTGGACTCAAACTTTGTTCTATTTCTCTAGAGTGTGCTTCTTGCTTTTTCCAAACTGCACTGTGAATAGTAAAAAGTGAGCAATGGCTCATAGTTTTTAATCCTGCTATAAATCTGTTATGAAAATGGTTATGTGTAGGATGGTAAGAACATCCCATATTGTCCAATGTAGTGCTGAGTTACTGAAATGGACTTGCAGGCAGCCACGACTATGGAGTGACCTACCATGGGACATATATAAGGTAGACAGATACATTAACTCTTGGTAGTTTAGTGGCCTTTTTTGGCTGATATTTTTTAAACACAGGTTTATATAGCTGGAACAAAAGATTTTCAGTGCTTCTCCTTGAAATGAAGAAATAAATTAATACAGTAATGACATATTTGTTTGAAGTAGGAAATCAGCTTTAACTCTTAGTTCCACAGAGATCAGTGTTCCTACACATCTATCATTCCTCTTATCAGCTGCTGCAATTTACCTTAGTAGAGGGATCCCCAACCTTTTTGAGCTTGTGGACACCTTGGAATGTTGACACAGGTTTGGTGGGCACAACCACAAAACGGCTGTCACAGAAAGCAGAACCACACACACACAGGAGGACCAAGTGCAGGGGAGAAGAGGGGTGACAGCTGGCATGATGGCATGCTTGGAAGCCTGATGTACAGATATTTCATATAAATTGAATGCTGCCATTTGTAGCTGATGACTATATTCCTAGGATAGTGCAGGTAAATTTGGATCAAAGCATGCTGACTTGTGTCCTCTTACAAAAGAAAGTTCAGAGGTAGGGGGAGAGTGAGGTCGCTCCATGGAAATTCACTGTGGTGTACGCCATTCTGGAAGGAAATGTATTTGGGGAGAGAATGCGTTCTGCTTGGGACTTCAGCAAGCACCACATCCGTTATGATTGGCTAAATGTGGTGTGTGCTGGTGGGAGGTTCACATCCTGTACTGAGACTTACAAACGCTTGAAACACACAAGTCACTTTCTCTTGAGTCAATTATATTAGTCCATACCAACTTGTACCTCTGACATTTCCTTGAAGGTCAGCAAGAACACTTGCTCCCAAGTGGTTTCTTTTCTTAGCATCTGTGACCCCATTAAGCCTCCAGCCTTGGCTCCCTTAAATACAACCACAGTGTGAAACGCTGATATACAGTATGGTGCCCTTTCACAGGCTGACACAGAACACCACATAGTGCTATAAAAATACAGCAGACCATGCAAGTGAACTTCTGAAGGAAGGAGGAGGAGTATCTGAACTCCCAAGTTCCAGTGTAAATACTTTGCCATAACCTGTTACTTTACTTGTCATTCCATTTGAAAAGAATCCAGCATATGTACATGTGTGTGTAAAGTGCTGTCAAGGTTTGTCCACAATTAATGTCTAAGTGTATGATGATAAACTGTTCAGTTCAATGTCTGCCTCAGTATCAAGTATGCTACTATCCCTATTGAGGCTTTTAAATGTTTATGTCCAAATTCCTTCTGTTTGTTACAGAATTTTCATGTATGCCTTCAAATTTTGTTTTTTTCCTTCCTCTGAAATGGCAAAACTAAGGTGCGTGCTATGATAGCATAGAGTATAGCAGTTTTCAGCTCTGTCTTGCTCTCTTTCTAGTATTGCATATATTTTGAGATTTACCCGGGCCTGGAAAAGAGTTCTGGAAACTCTTTGACAAAACTCTTTTTAAAATGTTTAGAAGTTCATGAGTTTTCAGTGTGCAAATCAAAAACTTCATTTCCGTCTTGAGAGTTCAGGCACCTGTTTTTCCTAAAAAACCTTGATTTTACTTGTAGAAAGCTAAGCCATTTAAACTTTTAAATTCATAAAGATGCCACATAGTTAAAACTATCCATGTTTATGTTGATAAAAGGCAATAAAAAAGCTTCAGTAAGAAAGTACATTCAGCATATTTCTCTTTTTTTCTTGAGAAAACATGCAACAGTCTGGCAGAAAAATTATGTTTTTACTCTTGGTTTTCATCTTCACAAGTCTTGACTTGAATTGTCGGCTGCTGTTAGTGGCTGTACGTTACTTATTATTGGCTATAGAGAAAAGTAAAATAGCTGGCCTGGTACAAAAACTATTCCATAGCAAGTGGCGAAAAATGCAGCAGATACAGCAAGGTTTGTTACTTTGCTGGTTGCCGTTGTGAACAAAAATTGGAGAATCTTGACCTTTTTTTTTAATTGACAGTGCATCCCTACTTCTAGCTGTTATTGAGTATCATTGAAGCACTTAAAGATCTGTACAAAGGTCTTCAACTGAGGAGACTAAATCATGGTACTATATAATCATGATAGTATTTATAATGGATCCGTTTCCATAAAGGAGAACGCAACAGGGCTGAGCTGTGCATTTGTGCCTTGTATAATGCGTTTTATGCCCATATATGTTTGTCCCAGTTATGCATTTATGGACAGAAACATTCTCTTGGAAAAACTCTCCCCTTATCGGAAGTCTATATTCTTTGACTCGGCCTCCTTGATGCCATTGTTCAGATCAAGTAGAATACAAGTTGGCAAAGTTTGAAGAGAGGCTTTCTAATTCCTGGGGTAACAAATGTGGTGTGTTGCTGGAAATGTGGTGTGTTGCTTTTCTTCTGGAAATGTTTATGAACAGTTTATTTCACACAGCAACTGATCTGGTAATTTTAATGCCTCTTCACTAATGAAATAGTGAAGTGGCTGTGACTAACTAGTTATCTTTTTTTTTTTTTTGCTTTCCAGATCAAGGCCGATTCTGCCAAGGTGGATGCTTTCAGGGCCTCACTTTCTAAACTAGGAGATGTTTATGTCAACGATGCTTTTGGAACTGCACACAGAGCTCACAGGTGTGTAGCGGCTATCATTAGGACGTCTTGGCTAGGCTTTCGTGCATCTCGGAGTCACTCTTTGCTGCCTTGGAAATAGAGTAAGGCCTGTATCAGAATTTGTAATAAGTTACTGTGATTGTTCTCTTTGAGTACTTCTGAGTTTTAGAAAGGTAATCCCTCTGGTAGAGTATAATCTGTGGCAACTCAGGTTAGTAAATGACCTGAGGCTTCAAGGTGTCTTTCTCTGTAAGAACACACAATAATAAGGAAGATGAGTCGATGCTCTCCAAGTTAAGACTCCTGCAAATATTTTAGCCTGTTAGGTAGTGAGTATAAGTAGTCATATCTTCCATGTTGTTTTAAATCTTTTCCTCTGCCAAGTTACGGGAATACCTTTGAACTGACATTCCCCAAAATAGATATTTTAATGAAGGAAAGCTCTCTGGAAACGGGGGATTGACTTTTCTAATTCTTGGCTGAAGATTACACCCACAAGTATTTTTAAAAAGTATCTAGTGAATTGTCAGATCTGAAAGACATCTGTGAACCACTAAAGTACCATGACCTCTATTGCTGAGGTGTGTTTTCAGTGTCAATATTTGTAGGCTTCAAAAGTTTTGTGGCAGTTGATCTCTAGTAGATTCAAAAAAGCAAGATTAAAAAATAGTGGTTTTTTCCCCCCTCCTCCAATGCAACAGTTCTATGGTTGGTGTCAATCTGCCACAGAAAGCTGCTGGTTTCCTGATGAAGAAAGAACTGGATTACTTCGCTAAAGCTCTTGAGAGTCCAGAACGTCCATTCCTGGCAATCCTTGGAGGGTAAGCATCCTGTCATTTTTTCTTCCACTACCTCTTGTTGGTTTTATCAATTTATTTGAACAGTTTGCTTGTTTTCCTTTCCCCCACTGAAGCTCCATGAGACAATGCTCTTGAGTGGCAGGAAGAGCTACAACAATGTATGAAAGGACTGAAAAAAGTGGCCACTGCTAAAGTAATTTTAGGATCTTTATCATAGAATAAAAGATACAAAGCAGCTGAGGTTGAGTTTACTTGTTTTAACAACTGATCAGTTTGTGGTAGGAATTATTGAGCTCTTCCTCTTTAGAGGCAAATACTCCTTTAAATCTCCAAGGCTATTGTCAGCTATGCTGCCATGATGTTTATGGGCAGGAGTGCATTTGCTTGACCTGTGTACCAACTGATGCCGCATTCCTTTGCCTTGCTTATCTATGACCTTGTTAGCTAGCTGCTGCCTGTGTAGTGTCTTCCCATCTATTACCCGTGGGACTAGTTGCCTGGGGTCCCATTCTCCAGCGCACGGGAGTCAGGCCAGGCCGATTGGCCTAGGGATTGGGGTGTGTGCATACGAATACCCTATATCCCATTATGCTTGTAGGACTGTAGCCATTCTAACAGTGATGATGTTACTGCCTCTATAGCTCTGGCAATAAAGTATAACCTTATGATAAGCGTGTACTCAATTGTTTGGCTGTGGAGCCTTACAGCTATATCCATTCAGTCAATGTGTTTTGTTTTGTTTAAAGCTGTCCCCAGCTTTATTAGCGTACTTTGAGTTAGAGGCCAGATCTTTCTGAATTTTCACCAGAGTACAGATACAGTCTCTTCCCAGCAGTTGTCTGTAAGCTAACCCTGTCTAATGTTTTGCAACTGATACCTAATAGATACCTAATGAATATATATCAACTGCTGCAACTTTCATGGAAGACTTTTTCCCCGACATGCAGATGCAGCCTTCCCTGGTATTGATTTGTTGGTAAAAGAGGGGTGCTTTTACTCCTTGTCCATTGGGGGGAAAAGCTGTTAAACATTCAGTATTCCACACTGTACAAGTACTGGGCCGAATTGTTTTCTAGTTATGCTGCATAGCCACTTTTTCTATTGCTGCATGTACTAGGGCATTAAATGTCTGTGGCCTGGAAACATATGTGCCTAACTTCATGCACCCAGCAAGGCTTTTACCACTTTCCTGTAGAAAGTACTGCATTATGGACAATAGAAGCTCCTTACTGCTTTCTGCTGTTTTTACAGCAGTGTCTTTTATGTATGCTGAGGTTCCTTTATCAGAACCTTTATCAGACTTGTAACTGTTCTGCCTCAGATGGTGAAAACTGGCATAGTATAATGCCTGCAAGTAACATAGTGAGACCAGAAAACTTCCTAGTTCACATCTCATCTTAGCCAATGAACATACTATGTGATCTCAATACATTTACTAACCGCCTGTAATACAGATAACAGCACCTCTGTAGATACAGAACGAAATTTGTGTGTAAAACTTGCTGGCTTTGTCTGGATTCCCCTCCAAACAATAGTAATGCCTTCCTCCAAACATCCTATTTAAAAAGAAATGTGTTTAGAAAGCTCTATTTATGCTGTTGAAAAGGCTGTGCTAGAAATAGCCTGGTGTTCTGTAGCAATTCTAGTTATCAGAAAATCCCAGTCCTCATGCAGCATTGTGTGCTTTCAGGAACTGTTGTGCAATAGAATTGTTTGTTCTTGTTGAGCATTGCTTCTCAGGTAGAGTGGCCCTCCAGATTGTTCCAGTCAGATTTTTGAGGTTGGTATATCTGCTACAAAGCCTTGAGTTGCTTTGATGGCAGAAGCTTACTATTAAAGCCAGTTTTTGATAGTAAGTGAAAGGCCTCTCTGTAAGGGAATTACATAGCCATAGATAGTGGGGGCTAGTGGCTCTGGAACATTGTAAAACAATCTTCTCTTTTTAAGTAATTTGCTCTCAGAGGAAAAATAGATTTTTTTTGGTGGCATTGTTTGTAGGATGATTATTTCAGCGTGTGAATTGGTGGAATGGCGTATCCTTGGATTCTGGCCTCCCTCAATTTCTCAGGCTTGAGTGAACAGGGTGACTGAAATGTCTGGCACCAAGTGAAGGTGGACATTTGCTCAACCCATTGTCTGTAGTGGTGGGCAACATTTCGACTTGTGTAGGTGGTGACGTCCTGGACGGGTTTGTCTGAAACAGACAACAGACTGGGCACCAGGGGGCAGCACGATGCCCCGGATGGTTTCAGCCTGAGTGTCCTGCCTGCTTGCTTGTTTTCTCCCTTGCTGCTAATGTTTGTTATTGACCTTGAGTAAATCACTTCACATATAAAATAGGAGGGAGCCATATTAATATTGGACAGGATGTTGGCTTCTGGTTCTAGCTCCTAGCATGCTGTAATTGTAGTTTCATCCCTAAATATATATATTTTTTCTTCTCACATATTATATAGCTGCCCTCCATCTTCATGCTTTCTCCCTCTCGAATGGACCCAGACTAAATTCTCAAGGGCTGCCGTCCAGGTCCCGAGAGGTGTGCCTGATGCCATGATCAGACTGGAAACTGGCTCAGTGACTGTAGGAGCTAGAGTTACCCTGGCATCACCTAGATATTGGCTCACCATCAACTTTTACCCACAGGGTTTAATGCAGCTGATAACTTTCAATCTAAATGGCTGTGGGCGGTCCTTAAGAAACTAAATCTTCTGGGACTTTCTCCCCAAGCAGTTCTGGCCTTTGGTAGGGAACAGGCCAAGATAATGCTGAAACAGAGAATAATGGACCCAGAGAGACAGCTTGACCTCGCCAGGTGCCCAGCCTGTATAGTGTCTGAGCTAAGCAGGTACCAACTTCTCCCTCCTAATTACCTTTCCAACTTAGATGATCACAAGATGAGAAGAGCTTTCACCTTAACTAGATGCTCGGCTCTTCACTCGGCTGTCCGTGAGGGGAGATACAGGAAGATACCTTTTGACCAGAGACTTTGTCAATGTGATTTGGGAGAAGTCGAAACTATTGAACATGTGCTTCTCAGGTGCCCATGGTACAAGTTGGTTCAAGCCAAATATATCTTCCCTTTGGTAAAGGAAATGCCTGGCCTGATGGACTCTGACTCTGTCAATTACTTATTGTTGTTGTTGTTGTTCAGTCGCACAGTCGAGTCCGACTCTTCGCGACCCCATGGACCAGCTCCCGCCAGGACCTCCTGTCTTCCGCTGTCCTCTGAAGTTTGCTCAATTTCATGTTCGTTGCATCGATGACACTGTCTAACCATCTCATCCTTTGCCGTCCCCGTCTTCTTTGACCTTCAATCTTTCCCAGCATCAGGGTCTTCTCCAGTGAGTGCTCCCTTCTCATTTGGTGGCCAAAGTATTTGAGCTTCAGTTTCATTATCTGGCCTTCCAGGGAACAGTCAGGGTTGATTTCTTTGAGGATTGACTGATTTGATCTTCTTGCAGTCCAAGGGACTCTCAAGAGTCTTCTCCAGCACCATAGTTCAAAAGAATCTATTCTTCGGCGCTCGGCCTTCCTTATAGTCCAACTCTCGCAGCCATACATGACTACTGGGAATACCATTGCTTTGACCATGCGGACTTTTGTTGGCAGGGTGATGTCGCTACTTTTTATCAAGCTGTTTAGGTTCGCCATCGCTTTCCTCCCAAGGAGCAGGCGTCTTTTAATTTCATGGCTGCTGTCACAGTCTGCGGTGATCTGGGATCCCAGGAACGTGAAGTCTGTCACTACTTCCACGACTTCCCCTTCTATTTGCCAAGGAGTGATGGGGCCGGATGCCATGTTCTTAGTTTTTTTTTTATGTTGAGCTTCAAGCCCACTTTTGCACTCTCCTCTTTTACCCTGAGCAAGAGGCTGTTTAGGTCCTCTTCCCTTTCTGCCATTAGAGTGGTATCATCTGCATATCTGAGGTTGTTGATCTTTTCCCCAGCAATCTTAATTCCGGCTTGTGATTGGTCCACACAATCAAAGGCTTTAGCGTAGTCAATGAAGCAAAAGTAGATGTTTTTCTGGTACTCTCTTGCTTGTGATTCATCCATGCGGGCATTTTGCAGGATGTACTCTGCATATATATTAAATAAGCAAGGTGACAATATACATCCTTGTTGTACTCCTTTTCCTATGCTGAACCAATCAGTTGTTCCATATCTGGTTCTAACAGTCGCTTCTTGGCCCTTATACAGGTTTCTCAAGAGACATGTGAGGTGGTCTGGTACTCCCATCTCTTTAAGGACCTGCCATAGTTTGTTGTGATCCACACAGTCAAATCAGACCATTACCAAAGTTATAGCTAAATTCTGTGCAGTTAATACTATATCCGCAAAGAAAAGGTTATTTAACCCCTCAAATCTTTTAGACCATGGTTTTTATATTTGTATACTTGTATTTTAACAAATTGTTTATATCAGTTTTGTATGATGTTACTTATTTGCTGGCTTGGTACGGTAACAAATAAAGATTAGATTAGATATATAGCTGCCATTTTAAACATTTTGTTTTTGCCATTCTAAATCATCCTAAAGCCAAAATTGTTTAGATTTGAAATCACAATTATGTGAGCTTTAAAAAAAATTGCAGGATATGTATACTCAATCATTGCAAGAACCAGAATTTGATCAAAAAAGCAAAAGAGGATTATTCATAAAACACCAAATGCAGTAAAGTTTAGTGTATAAAAGATTGCATGTGGTAAATATAGGTGGACCTGCAGTCTTGCCTCAGATTGAAGGATAGCCTAGATCTTGTTAATATTTACAGTTTTCTGGGTAAGGAGAGGAGAGAGTTCTGTTTTATTAGACAACTTCTTACAGTTTTATCTCGCATTCTGCATTTAGTGGAGATTGGTACATTATCATCAAGATACATGTCGTCTTTGTAATCCTGTATATATTAGTAGTAATTACAAGAGAAGATGCAGTTCCGAAATTAACAAGCCTGCACTGCATTTCATAATAGTCTTGAACATTCTACAACTGTATCTGTTATTCATTTAAATGGTTCTCTCTTTCCACCCTTTTTTCATCAGAGCAAAGGTTCAGGATAAGATTCAGCTGATCAATAACATGCTGGATCAGGTCAATGAGATGATCATTGGAGGTGGAATGGCTTTCACCTTCCTCAAAGTGCTCAATAACATGGAGGTAAGCAGCCCACAGTGTCCACTCTTTGGGTACAGGTTTGATGGACATGAAAGATTCCCTTTGTATAATGTCAGTTGTCCTCTTAAATGATACATTTTAATATGGGCTTTTGGCATATATGGGTTGTACTGAAACAAGTTTCCAACCTGAAAATATGCAAGATATGGATGTATATTTAAGAATTGTGTGTTGTTTATGGGTTATGAAATTCATCTGGTTGTCTTTGAAGTAATTTGTAATTCCTTGGCCTTTCACTAGAATTTTCAGAAATCAGGCTGAAAGTGGAGTTCTGTAGTCGTACACTGACCATCTGCCCACAAGGATTTGTTACTCATTTAAAAGGGGAAGGGATATACCTGATTCAGGTCTTGTTTTTGAAGTTTTGGGTTGTTTAGCAGCCTGGATAAGCAAATGTGCAGTAGCTGTAATAATGCATTCTCTTCTGTTTTCAGATTGGCAATTCTCTGTTTGATGAAGAAGGGTCAAAAATAGTCAAGGACTTGATGTCGAAGGCAGAGAAGAATAAAGTGCGAATCACTTTGCCCATTGACTTTGTCACTGCAGATAAATTTGATGAGAATGCCAAAACAGGCGAAGCCACTGTGGCCTCTGGGATTCCTGCTGGATGGATGGTAGTTTGAAGGGCGAAGCTCTGTTCAGAGGGGAGGTTTTGCAATACTGTCTTCTCTCAGTGTTTAGGTGAAAGGGTTAAACAGCCTATTTCCCCCCTTTCTGGCTTTAGGGTTTGGACTGTGGTCCTGAAAGCATCAAGCAGTTTGTTGAAGCTGTGGGCAGAGCCAAGCAGATTGTTTGGAATGGCCCTGTTGGTGTGTTTGAGTGGGACAAGTTTGCCAAAGGAACCAAGGCCTTGATGGATAAAGTTGTTGAAGTTACAGGAAAAGGCTGTATCACCATCATTGGTAAGAACTGATCTGCCATTTCCTTTCCTTTGTTGATTTGAGTAGCTGAAAGAAATCTTGGTCTTTTCTCTATTTCAAATGAAAGTTCTTTTTTTTTTCTTCTGGTGATAAGCTAATTTTTCTCCTCATGTGTTCCACAAAGCAATCTAGGTTTTGCCGGTATCAGTATTTTGTTAATTATGTATATACTACTCTCCTAAAGATATCCAATTTGTTTTGCTGAACAGGTGGGGGAGACACCGCTACATGCTGTGCCAAATGGAACACTGAAGATAAAGTTAGTCACGTGAGCACTGGTGGTGGTGCCAGCTTGGAACTTCTAGAAGGTAGTCTATTTTTCCTTTCTTAGACAGGGCTCTGTAAAAAAAAAAAAAAAAGTCCTAATTTGCATGCTTTTGCCTACCTCGCCTAGGCAGTTCATCTTGAGTGCAGCCTTGACACAAGTGCCTTGGGGCTGAAAGCAGATGAGAATCGGTGCCTTCACGTGGGGGTTGTACTTACAGAGTGCGAAGGGCCATAATATTTGACATTTCCTCTAGCAGTCACTGTTCGGTATCTGCAAAGACTTGCATTTTAAAGCAATGAGAATTTATGGGTGGTTTTTCATGGGCTGTATTGTACTGTGAATGTCTTTAGCTTCCTTTGATAACTAGCCATTTCCCAATCTCTGTAAATCTTCCCATTTTATAATGTATTCTCTGAAAAAGAAGTTGAACTGAAGTACCCTGCAACTGTTCTTTCCAGGAGTTGTATACTTGACAGGGACCTTTGTCTCCATTGTCTAGGAAATAATGCTGAAAAGAGAGAATGAAAACTGCTTAAAGGGAGGTCTATGATAGCTTACGGTTTTGGGGGGAAAGTAGCGACCATCCTTAGTTTTTCTTAACTTCAGGAATTTTTGTCACTGTCCCTTCAGAGATTACATCAAGCAAGTTTGTTCACATATGGTTCATTCTGATTGCCCCTTGTTGCTGTTTGGTTACGCGGTTTGCCTGTTGATGTTTTGGGACTTGAATTTTCTTGGGTTTTGTTATAAATTACCTTGTGAGTAATTGTGACAAATTTGGCCTGAAAATGTAATAGTGCTAGCAATTAAAGTTTGAGATTATGCAAGATGTGTTTTAAGGTAAACAACGAGCTGACTTTTGTGTGCTTTTAAACTGCCTGCAGGTAAAGTTCTTCCTGGAGTAGCTGCTCTGAGTAACGTTTAACAGCTAGAGCCTGAGACGAGTAAGAACCTCTTCCCTAGGACGTTCCTGCACATCCAGCCCTTAAAGCAGCCACCACAGCGCTTCTGTATCTGTGCAAGTGGCAGATCCCAAAATGTAAACTGGAAGCAAAAAGGAATGATGGAGAGGCAAAGGTGGCTCAATTTTGTGGAGTCTGCAGTTTACATAATGTTGATTTGTCCACCGTTACCCCACTTGGAGCAACTGTAGTGCATTAAATGGTTTTTGTGAATTAGAGTGTATATATTTTTGCCTTTTAAGAGCAGTTAGCTGACAGTTGCTGAAAACCGATTCCTCCACTCATCTTCAACAGTGTTCGTAGCTGCTGCTATTTCTCACTTTGACAGAGTCCAAATGCAAGAGGGAAAATCTGAAGTTCTGTTTGTTTACTACAATGCTAGCGTCTAAATAAATGTTTACGATAAGAACAGTTGGAGGCTTGCTGCTTCTTTTTTATATTGGGTGGATTGATTTCTTTTTAATTCCAGGGAGGTAGACATGTTAATCTGTTGCAGCAAAAACCTGGAGTCTAGTTTAATCAGTGATATCTATTTATTTGGCTCATTCATAGCTCACCTTTTTTACTGAAGGCCAGTAACAGAGCATGGAAAGAGGGGGTTAATCATACAGTATAGGTAATTGAATTACAGTGTGAACAGCAAAATGCCCAGGCAGTGATAGTGTGAGCAGTGCAGAATGCGGGGTTACAAAGGTACAAGGCAATGAGGCCCCCACTTCCTTATGAAGGACCCCTTCTGGACCATTCTGTCCCACTGCAGTCCTAATCCATTGCAAAAATGTCTTCTTGAACATTTCTGTTCTGCACGTTTTGCAATGATAGCACTGTGGGAGTCACATGAGAACCCTTCAAAAGGTTCTGTTCAGACAACTGAAGCTGCCACAGCAGAGCATAGTAGAACCAGCGGTCCCACAGCTACAGAATCTTAGACCATGAAGGGCTATGTAGATGATAACCAATACCTTGAATTGAGCGCAGAAACTGATCAGTGGCCAATGGAGCAACTGCAGGATGGGTGTAACATGTATGTTCTGCCTGGCACCCTCTAGGAATCGGGCTGCCACATTCTGTACTGAATGCTGACTTCAAGGGCAGACTGCCTAGCCTTGAGACAGTCATTGCATGGATCCAGATGGCCAAACTGGCCAAGTTAAGTGGGCTAGGTGACTTGCTTTATTTGCAGCTGCATTGGCTTGCTTCACCACTAATAATTAGGGGTGTGCCTTTCGTAGAAGCCAAGGCAAATATATACCTGAATAAGGCCTTATCAGTATTATTTGGGCATATATTCAGCCAAATGTGATTCTCCAGTGTGTATTCACAGCTGAATAGAGAATCCTGAATATATTCTGGATTCCTGAATCTATTTGGCTCCATTAGACTCTATGGGGCTATTGTAGTCAACAGCAAATCTCTCCTGGGGTATATTCAGGGGCCGGGGAGGAGGGGGCTGAGGTAGAGGCACCACATTTGCAGTGTAGCTACAGGAGCCTCTCCCCAAAAGAACCCTCAAGTCTCAAATATTGGACTGGGGTTCTAATCCAAGGGGCACCCTGTAAGATCCTTGCTTATTGGGGAGACTGTTTCTCCTTTAAAACACACTGTGTACATGAACTTGGTAGAATGACCTAGTGTCTGGGCATTTCAGAGGACTATGTGGCCCTGAGGAAGGACTGTTCTGATTGCTGGGATAAGTTTAAACAAATAATGATTTATAAAAGAACAAAATAGGTGTCTGGGTATTTTTGAACTGTTGTCGAAGAAAGAAAATATAATTGACAAAGCTCAAACACCGAAACTCAACTCTAACAGGCTTATCTCTCTCTCATATATAGCCACACAGGCTAATCTCTTTTATATAGCCACACAGACTAGACTCCAACAGCTTCCTCTGTTATACAGACTCACCAAAACTCCACACTCGTCTCTCTACAAACACAGAATCACCTCAGTGACATCTCTCCTCCCACACTCTGTCATCAGCCAATCACATCACACTCATCTCCCTCTCATTCTTTACATTACTGCAGTCAAACTAAAGAAACACACACACCAAAACATTAAATCATTACACACCCAAAGAGGGTGCCACCATCCTACCACTGTTTCCAATGGATGGGAAAATAGCACAAGCACAGTAGAGAAGAGATTCTCCCTAAGGTCAACTGAGAATCTCAAGTACAAACTGAGAAGTGGCATTTCTGGAAGGACAGCAGAAGCAGTACACTGTTAGTGGTCAGCAGCAGAATCCAATATTCAAAAATATTGGGGGATACCAAATATTTTTTCTTTGCACACCCCTAGTAATAATACTGGGTGTAGTATAACCGCTAGCCTCTTAACCGAGTCAGAGAGAAGAAGCTGGACTCCATCAGAAGTGAGCAGTGAACCTTCAATACCTCAACCATCCCAACTAGCATTAACTTGTTTTTTTCAGGATTCAGTTTCCATTTGTTCACCCATAGCTTAGAGGTTAAGACACTGAGCTGCAGACTGGAAGGTCTGTAGCTCAGCAGTTCAAGAACCTAGTGCCACGTGATGGAGTGAGCTCCCAGCTCTTGGCAACCTAGCAGTTCGAAAGCAAGATATTGCAAATAGATAAGTAGGTAACAGTTCGATGGGAAGGTAACAGCATTCCGTGCGCCTCAGCATTTAGTCACACCAGCCATGTGACCATGGAGAAGAGCACTGGCTCTTCGGCTTGGAAACGGAGATGAGCACTGCCCCCTATAGTCAGATTTGACTAGCTTTTGAGCAAGGGAAACCGTTTACCTTTTTAGCCAATTAGCAGTAAGACAGTGGTTCAAGATCTTTCTAGAATTACCAGGCACGTTGGAGCTAGAAATATAAAGCCTATTGATGACAGCCTATTCCAAAACTGCAAATGATTTCTCCTAAGTACTTTATGTAGAGATCAAATAGCATGGGGGATAGGACTAAGCATTGTGGAACCCTGCAAGCAAGTCCCAAACTTATCCTGGAATAAAATCTTGTTTATCTTTAAGATACAATAAATGTTTATCATCCAGTGTTTGCTTTTTCAAGCGGAGGCTGGACAACCATCTTTTGGATAGGTTGTAGGGCTGTCTTTCAGCTACGTTACTGCAGAGTGCAGGGGGTGGGACTAGATGACCCGCAAGGTCCCATAGTTCTATAAACCTGACCATTAAAGATCATTTCACTTGAGATGGATCAAGATGGGTATCCATGGTATCTATGTTAGTCTGTCTGTAGCAGTAGAAAGGACTCCAGCAGCACCTTAGACTAACATAATTTGTGGCAGAGGATGAGCGTTTGTGTGAGTCACTGCTCACCTCAGTGACTCACAAAAGCTCATAACCTACCACAAATTTTGCTTTTAAGGTGCTGCTGCACTCTTACTCTTTTCTCCTGTCACATGAGATGGTTTTAACTGATCCTAGAAAATGCTCAGTCAGGCTTTCAGTTGTCTTTAGAGAGAGGATTGCATGACTATTGTAAATACCTCTATAGCTTAGTCTTGAAAATGAATTTGTCTTCTTTTGGTTAACCTTGAAAGTTCTGATGCAATGCAAGTGGAACCTAAGCTGCGTAGGTTGCTTTAAGAGCACTTGACATTTGTTTGGGATTAATATGATATCTCCTGTTCCTTTTTGAAATTTTTATGAATTTCTCTACTTTGGAGAACTTACTGTTGAAATCAAGCCTACCTTTGTCTTTGCAAGAGGAACCACTGAGCTGGCAGTCTATTTTGCAAAACCAGCACGGGCTGCATTTCATCTGAATTTTAATACTGATAGGATTTGTATAGATTTACTTAATTTTTAAAAATTTACACATCAAGTTATAGCTACTAGGAAAATCTTCCCATTATGGGAACATATTTTAAAATGTAGGTAGAGACACTGAGCTTGGTGATGCAATGAGTGTGCCTTTTGGACTGAACTGAAAATACACCTAAACTTCAGGGCAAACAGTTGGACTTGAACATGCAGATATCAATTAAATGCAGGACAAAAGTTCACAAACATTGTCTACAAAGTGTGAACACTGAGTATCAAAAGGAGGACCAAAGCTGATTTCCTCAAAGCTATGCGTCACAAATACTTGAACATTATTTTTGTTAAATATTTTTTTCCTTTTTGTTAAAACCCCGATTGTCCTCATTTATCAGCATAATTTGTTCAGGAATCTACAGCATCTACAGAAGAAATGCACTTAGTATGATGGGTTTGGGTAGCAGAAGCAAGCACAGATATTTTCAAAAACAGCAGGAAAACAGTCACACAACCCTGTGCTCTGGTGGTACATACTGATTTTACGACTGAGAACTAAGCCCCACACTTGCCTGTCACAACACGAGGCACACCTGTGGAAGAGGCCAAAGTAATGTCTATGTACTGTTGCCATGCAAGCCTATCAATGTGTTTTTATGAACTGTATGGACTGTGCAAAGGGACTGTACAACATGGAGACCTGGGAATACCTGTTGAGACTGCACACCTGAAAGAGGGACACCTTCCTTTAGTGTTGCTGCTCCAGAAGTATTCCAGAGTTGTTAAGTATGCAACTCAACAACAAAGTAAGTAACAAAGTGAATCAGCTTTTATTGAGAACGAGAACTTCCAAAGATCACACAGCATCAAACGACACGACAACACACACACAACAACAGTGGAACATAGCTCCTTTTAAACTCTCCCGGGCTGGTGTAGCCACACCCTCACATAGTTTAGGTCCAATCGTATTACAGAGATACAAACCAATAAACACAGTTCCCTCCAGCACAGTTCTCTTACATTTGATTGGTTACTGGGCATGCTTCAGCCAATAGTGTTGTTCCCGATTAGAATCTGGCTGAGGTTTCAAGCTTAATGTGTTTCAATGGTTAAGACACAACAAGAGTTACCAGCCATCTTGCCTGCTGTGAGATGAAGCAGTTCCATAAGCCTGTACGCCATGTCATGGAAAGACACAAGGACGGAGAACTGCAAACTCCATTAGGAGTTTCTTCCAGCATATGTAGGCAACTTCCCCTAGATTAATTGAGAATTCAAGGCAATTTGGCTAACAGTACTGGCCTGCCGGTGCTTTGGTGCTATTTCCTGATAGCCACCCTGGAAGTAGCCTAAACCTCTGATTCAAGCCTCAGTTCAGGGCTCCCACCCTCTCCTCCTCATGTTCCGAGAGCCCTGATTTCTGGCTTTCCAGACCAACAGTACAAGGGAGGATTTGCAGGTATTAGAAAAGGGGATGAACTTGGGCTGGTTCATTGCATTCAGACACCTGGGTGATGGGCATATGTTTGGGGAGGTAAGAGAAGGTACAAAATAAACTGCTAAGTATTGTGAATCTTCAGTCTTTTGCACAGTCCCACATGGAGACTGCTCAGGCGAGCCACCAGGGGAATTTTCCAGCTTTTAGTTCTCTCTTTAGAAGCTAAGGGAGAGCCCCTCCCCTTCAGAGCAAGCTAGCAGCCATTTTCCCACTCAGGTGGTCACATGCTCTGCCCCCCCCCCATTCCTTTCTTGCCATTGCTGTGCAAGAACGTGTTCCAGTGATCTCCAGTGTTTTCTCGACAATTTCTACACAGTTTGTTGCCTTTCTTATCAGAGTTGTTGCAGAAGACGCTATTCAAAAAACACTCCCAGTGTGGGACAAAAATGACTTGGTCCGATAGGCTTTCCATGTCTCCTTTGCCTCGATGAAGGACACAATACTAGCAATTGCAAGCGTTGTCTCCAGTTCACTGAGAAAGCACAGACAGATAGACTGGCTCACTTAAAGACTAACATTTGGGGGAAAGACTTAACTTGTTCTGACAGCCTGGCAGTGAAATCTTGGTGGAGCAGCTGCAGACAATTCCAAGTACATTGGATCAGCCATCAGGTCTGCCTTCAGTGTCATTGGTGCCAACTAGACACCATCCAAATCTTCTGACCATTCCCAGTGCACCACAGAGCCTCCCCCAGAGGCCAAGACCAAGCACCGTGAAAAGCGGAAATCTGTTCTGAAATACACTCCGCCCAAAGTGACTCTGTTGGTTCCAACGGTTCTGACCTCATCACTTCCACTGCCTAACCTAGAGGACCTACTTTCTCCCAGAACACCATAGCCACATTTACCTTCTCCGACCCCTTCACTGTCTGAGGATGAAGTAAGGGCGGCTCCTGAGCTCCATCCACCTGGTCCCAGGGAAGCAGTCTCGGTTCAGAACCCCAGCAACTAGCCGCTTGGCCTTATGCATTCCATCCACCGGCCTGGCAGCAATACCCCTTTTATTACCCTTCCCCTTTCCTGCAGGGATGGGACTGCTATCCCAGGCCTTCCAGAACTGAGGCTGCTCATGTCTGTGGACATGGTGCATGCACCTCGATGCTGACCTGGACTGCTTCTGCTCCCTCTCCTGAGCAGGAACCACCAACCTTTTCAGAATCGGAGGACAAGGGTACAGCTTCTCTGTCAGAACAGACCTGCAGTCAGCCATCTGATCCATTCCTTGATAAAATGGTGGGAAACACAGATCCAATATCTATTTTATTTTATTATTTATTTTATTTGTTTTATTTGTATCCCACCCTCCCCACCGAGACACGCTCAGGGCGGCTATCACCTAACTAGGGTCTCTGCTTGTATGCTGAACAGATGATCAGGATGGCTAAGTCCCTAGAAATTTGGGGGGCATGGCACCGATGCCAATGGGTATGGATGCCTGAATGGTGAGTTCCCACTTGAAACCAACCCCCATTCTATCATTACTAGCCCTTTTGCCCACCCAATCTTTAATCAATATCATGGGTAGAACATCCAGAAACAATGGCCGACTCCGAAGTCAGTATTGGCATTTTTTCCTGCTCAACAGTCAGTTAGCCTCTATTGGCGTAAAATAATACCTTAAAAGAGGATTACTATAAGAGAGAAATATACATATGGAACCAACCATTTCACAAACTACAAAATACTGCATAATGTTGCATTAAACAATTTGTTACAAAGTATTGCTCATTTTGGTAGTTTTTCCTGTCGTAGCTTTATAGCTCATTGTAAAAACATGGCTACCTTCATTGATATTTCAGGAGCGGAGTCATTCAGAAGACGGTGCACTTTTAAAGCATCAGGAAAGTCCGTCAAGTTGCCTAAGATAGGATTTAAATATCTAAAACGTATATCTACATAAAATTGACAATGCTAACAGATATGTGAAACTGTCTCAATACATCAAGAGTTGCAACGGCAAAGTCTAGCTGTATATACTATGTTATTATATCTCCCATGCAAGATTGCTGATGGTATTGCATTGAATCTTGCGAGAGAAAAGGCTCTGCACTGTTGTGGTACTTGTATATCAGATAAGTATGGGACCATTTAGCCTACCGTGAGGGGAATCTCAACATTCAGAGGGGAACAAGAGTTGTTGGCTAAGCTGTATAGCCTTTGTGTTTCAATGTCAAGGATTCTGCGTTTAATCATCTGAAAAGCGCCCATAAAAGGGAGCATAAACAGTGAGTCCAATGGGATACCCGTGGCAGTTATTTTGTTCTCAATGTGTGGTAGCCAGTCAGACACGTTTGACTCTGTGAGCATTTGTTGTGTAAAGCTACCTTGGAGTAATTTATTAGCTATAAAATATGAGAGGCATCTATTTAGTGAACACTTTAAACCAAATTTAGAGCAGGGCAATAGTACCATGTTGTACGCATATAATAGCAGATGGACATGGATAGAACCCAGTTTAGGTGCATGGCTATCCACAGCTTCGAGGTAGGGGGCGAAATCATTAAGAAACAGGTTGAATAGAAAGGGTACTAATATACAGCCTTGTTTGACTCCTTTGTTGGATGGGATTTTTGAAATTAATTTCCCTGTCTGTGAACATTTAATTTGGCATTTTGTTAATGGGTATAGCTTTTTTATAAGGTTAAGGAGTCTCTTATCGATGTTCAGTTGTTGTAGTTTAGCCCAGAGGAGTTCCCTGTCGATTGAATCGAACGCCCCTTTAAGATCTGGCGGTGCATAATTTTACATTGCTTCTTTTTACATACTTGCTAATCAGGTGGTCTAATACAATGCAGTGGTCTACAGTAGTTTTCCCTTTACAAAATCCCAGCTGTTCTGAGCCTAAGACTCTCTGTTCTGTCATCCATATGGCAAGCTTAGATAGTAAATGCTTGGCGTATAGTTTGCCCATTACGGACAGCAGAGTGATAGGTCTATAATTGGAAGGAATTGTGCAATCACCTTTTTAATAAATTAGGACCACAATTGCATTTAACCATGCATCAGGAATAAGGCTAGATTTATCAATCATTGTAAAAAAAGACACAAGGGGGGCAGCCCACCAGTCAGGGTGCAGGTTTAAAATTTCAGGTAGAATTATATCAGGACAAGATACTTTTCCTGGTTTTAATTGGCCAATCAGTTCTTTTATTTCATCAGGTGTTACAGGAGGCCAGTCTGTTAAGTCCTCAGACAAAAAAAATCTGAGGGTTCAATAGTGCAGACATTGTCCTGATGGAATAATGTTGAAAAATATTGAAACCACACTTGGGGAGAAATAGCAGACATAGAGGGGGTCTCTGCATGACACGCGCATGAGACTATGGCCCAGAATTTGTTTGTATTATTTAAAGTTGTGGCCCGGTATAATTGTTCCCATTGTGAGATTTAAGCTCAACAGCTTAAATCTTCCCTCAGCAATCTCTCTCTTCATCAAGACAAAATGGCGGCGAACAATGCCTTTCTGTGTCACGAATTCTTTTCCTCTTTACAAAATTTGGAGTGCAATATGGCCACTACTTTTACAGATCTGCTTCAGCCGATCACTTCCCAACTAACTGAACTAAAACAATCTCTTAGGAAAGTGACACAAGCTGCTGATACTGCCCTTGAAGTGAGACTAGCAGTTTAGGATGACATTTGCTTTCTATACAAAAGAGAGGAATGGGCCACTGAAAGTATTGGAGAACCAACTCCGAGCCAATAATTTAAAATTATTGCTGGCCATCATCCTGGTAAACTGCGATGGCCGCCCCCGGTGCGGGAAGGGGGGCTGGGGGGGCACCCTCCCCTGGAGGAAAGCAAGCAAGCAGCTGGGCTGAGGCACCACCGGCGGCACCCGTTCCCTTCTTCCTTGAAGCTGTTCTGCTGGGGCGGGGGGTGCCAGAAAATTGGTGGGCACACCGGGGGGAGGGGGCACCAGAAGGTAGCCTCGCCTGATAGTGACTGCCATCCCAATCCCTCGCCTGATAGTGACTGCCATCCCAATCCCCCACCCATTTCTCCCTCCTTGGTGTCCTCTTGCTGTTTAGGGAAGTTTTTAGCAGGTGACACCCCCCCCCCAACAGCTTAGAGGGAGCATTGGTCTTTAGGGATTATTAGTTGTTGTTGGTTTTTTTAACAACTTGGTGGCTGCGGTCAGTGGAAAAGCCTCTGCTTAGCATACAGAAGATCTCTGGGGGATGTACTAAAAGGAATGACGGGATTGCCCTTTGGAAACAATGGGAGAAGCTTGAAGGCCCATTGGAGATAAGGGGAGTCAGGAATACGAATTGACTTGCATGGGCTCCATTGAAATACACTGCAGCACAAAAAAATTAGGAAGAAAATGTGGGCTTTTCCATTATGGTCTCTGGGCCCAGATAGACTACTCTGGGACTGGAATGACAGCTCCCAGAGTGGAATGACGGTCCCAGCAATAGAATCTGTACTCTGGGACTGGAATGACAGGGCACAGAGTGGAATGACAGCACCTAGCAATAAAAACAGTGCTCTGGGACTGGAATAACAACCCCCAGAGTGGAATGTCACATCTAGTTGGGTCCTAAGAGGTGGTAAATCGCACCAAGCTTAAAGTGCTTATTCATACATGCATGTTTGTAACCTGAAGACTCAACAGCCAACTGTGTTTGTGCATTGACATCCACTTTTCTCTCCCCCCTCCCTTACCACTCCAGCTCAAGGAGAGGGGGAATGAAGTCTTCCAAAGAGGCATCACCAGCATGCCACTCCATAGCTGGCTGGTTGTGGTAGAGTTGCTATAGAGTCTGATGTAGTTGCTATGTTCTCTGTATCTTCTTGAGCATAATTTCTGTCTCCTGTCCTTCTTCAGAGCTACCAGCTTGGAAAAGTGTTTGGAAAGTGGTGTGCTCCAGGGACGTGATGGTTACCGCTGTATCTTATTATTTGAAGTTAAACAAGTATAAAGCCAACAGTCATGATAGTCTGACCCACAATCAAACAGTCCTAAGACTTATAAAGAATGCTGTATATGTATTGCAATCTAAAGCACTACAACATGATACACAACTCAATAGAAAATCCTTGAACCAAGGTACATAATCAACGTCGTCTCCGGATTACTTAACGTTTCAAAAAATTGAACTTCTTCAGGAGATATTATAGTGGTGCCGAAGCTCTCTGGTTCATAAATGTTAGGCAACAAGTCTTAAGAATATTAAATTCAGATAGGACGCTGATCTCAATTAACATTCAGGCTCAAAATATGCTGCTATGTTTCTACTGGAGCTCTTCTGCCAGGCCTTCAACTAGGAGCCACCCCCCCCAAAAAAAACTAATGGCAAGCCCTGGCCTTCAGTGGGAATAAGAGCTTGGTTTGCTGGGCTGCCCCTGTCGCACAGCAGAAATCCCAGGCACCTTTAAGAACAACAAAGTTTTGTTCAAGATATGAGCTTTTATGTGCCTTGCTACAGTGTGTGTGTATTCTGTTGGGCTCCTTTTTTTAATTTATTTTTTTATTCTGTTGGGCTCCTTATGTTGTGTGTGTGTGTGTGTGTTTGGCTTTCTTTGCCAGAGCTCTCCTGAGTGCAACTGGGTTCCCTCCCCCTTTTCACTGTGCTCATGCCCCTTACCCAGTCTTTCTCAGTAGAAAAGTAATAAGAACATAGGAACATGCAAGTGCTCACATCATACAATTGAAACCACTGAACATATGATTGTGGAGTGCCCCCTGTATTGATGAGCTTACTTAAAAGATATGGAACTGCTAAATGCGCCAGCCCAGGTGTTGTGGCTACTGATTGTATCACCCTCTCAGTGGCAAAATTCATAGGCGCGAGAACCAAATATAAGAGAAATACTACTAAGGTCTTTTAAACTATTTTCTTTGGTTCTGAGATGTCTGCTTAAGGTGACGGTGGCATGAACAGTACTAGATCGATGGAACTGATCTCCGGTGTTGTGGCTACTGATTGTATCACCCTCTCAGTGGCAAAATTCATAGGCGCGAGAACCAAATATAAGAGAAATACTACTAAGGTCTTTTAAACTATTTTCTTTGGTTCTGAGATGTCTGCTTAAGGTGACGGTGGCATGAACAGTACTAGATCGATGGAACTGATCTCCAGACTCCGGACTCCAGAGGTCAGTTCCCCTGGAGGGAATGGCTGCTTCCTGGAGTGGACCGCAGGGCCCCGCACCACCGCTGAGGTTCTTCCCCATACTCCGCCCTCCCGGGCTGCGCCAGCCTGGAGTCGGCAACCCCGCCGCCCCGCCCCGCC
>NW_015161490.1:86158-96275 GCF_001447785.1 Gekko japonicus
ATATATATATATATATATATTAAAAAAATACTGTTATTTGATCACAGGAAAACGAAAGGATTGCGAGGGTTTTTGTATCTCCCATGTCTGAAATGCACTTGGAAAACGACACTGTCCATCCGTCTTATGGGGAAGGGGCCCCTGCATGTAGCAGCCACTGGCAATGCTCCCTCTAAGCTGTGGAGTTTTGTGAGCAGAAATCTTACTTTGCGAGCTGCTGGCATTAAAGCTGTGAGCGAGCCATTTGGCTACTGCATAAATTAGTTTGCTCTGGAGCCATCCCTTCCTGAGCCGAGACAATAAATATGTGAGCCAGAGGCTAAAAAACTGTGAGTTAGCTCACACTGCCTCATCTTAGAGGGAACACTGGCCACTGGCTTCTTTCCTTTTCTGTGGGCAGGTGGGGCTTTAGGTGGGCAGGGCAAACCCAGCCTGGGTCAGCAGCTTGAGATACTCCATGGCTGAAACCATCCCTGGACTCACCAGCCGGTTAGAAGTACAGAAACCATAAATATAATATCCAGGACCATGCCTGGCTGGTCTAGTGTGGAAAATACAGCATGTTTTGGGCTGATTGATATCATACAAAATCCTCAAGGCAGCCAGGAGGACTTTGGATCACATGCGCATAGTGAGTTCTGTGCAGGGGCCCAATTTGGATCAGGACTGTCCTGGCCTTTCCAGGGAGTCCCCTATCAGGCTTGACCAGACATTCCTTATGTAACAACTAGTGAAACAGTCCTTCTTTCTTCATGTAAGATCATGTGAACATTTGTCTTGGGATGACCAGGGACACTCTTGAAAATGGTCACTATTTACAGAGATGGCTTTCCAGATGTGGTTCTGCCAGCTGGCTAGATTTAAAGCTCTTGAATGTCTAGCCATCCTTCCCAATTCCCCAGTTATATTGAGAGTATTCTTGTTTGCAAGACAAATGGACTAAAGCAGTGATTAAAACCCTCATCTTTAAGTGGTAATATAAGAAGCCCTCTTTACATCTCATTCAAACCAGCAGATTATTGGACAAGGAATATTATTATTGGCTTTTAAAGCTGTGATGGTAGGTTGTCCTCAAAATATGGTTCTAGTAGGCTACTCCTCCAGTGTCATCTCAAACTTCTTGATGGGCAACAATAATGGAGGGTAGGTGAAAATAAAGATGGGGTTTGGGAATATAGAGCAAAGGGGCCAGTGGGGCAGGAAGGGGGGGGGATACTGAATTGCCATAAGTGGGAAGGACCCTATGTGGTGTTGGGTCTCTATATGCTAAAACGTCATTGTATGTACAGTTCGTGTGTCTTGCATGCTGCAGCCCTGTCAACAAACAGCCAAAGTGGAAAATACAAAGGTAACCAAAAAGAAAAAGCTGTTGGGAAAACTGACCAGTCAGATGGCCACAGAGATCATTCAGTCTTTCAGCTAATGCATAGGCTGCTACTATTGGCCTGAAGAAAGGTTAAGTCTGTGAATCAGGATCTGTTATTTAGCCAACGAGAATACTGGAAACCAGGCAAGTAATGAAAGCCAGGGCAGAGTACTCATTAGCTGAGCATTGAATTCCCCTGGCTTTTGTCCATCTGTTTCCTTTTGACCCAGTTTCCAACAGAAGGACTCTTTCAGTTGTTGGCAGTGGCAACTCACTATACATCTTCAGAGCCCCAAACCTGCACAGCATGCAGCTTCATATCTGGGACCTGAAGAGCCATGTGCAGCTCAAACAGAGTTAGGAGTGTGAAAAAAGGAATCTTTCTTTTGGAAAATCTCAGCAGACACTTAGTGAGCTCAAGGCTTCCTCAAAAGTTAATAGCATGTGCTTTTCACTTTTGAGGAAGCCTTGAGTTCATTAAGAGAGACTTTTTGCAGTGTTCATTGGTGAAATCTGGATAAATATTTTGGTATTTGGCAATCTTGTGCTTGGAAATATCTGTTGAACTCCCTGAGGAAGACACTGAAACAGGAGGATATCTGGACCTCTGTTGGAGAAAGAATGAGCACCAATTCAAAATAGACTTAAAGGAGTCCTCCCTCTTAAAAATTTTGTACAATTAAGGAGGACTGATATTAATATAGGGGTTGTGCAATATCTTTTGTGATATATAAAAAGACGATACTTAGATGTTTGGATATATGACTCTTTATGTGTTAATGTTTATATGATAATTAATATAGTGGTGAATAATTTAATAGAAATATAGGAAAAAAAATAAAAAAATGAAATATATATATAAAAATTACTTGAGTTACTTTGTAATCGTCTGTAGCATGGTATTTGCTGATTTTCGGTATTTCCTACTTACCGTGGGTCCTATTTTGGTTTTTGACTGTTGCAGCAGACTGGGTTGACATTTTCGTTGAGCTGTCTACTACGACCCCAAGATCTTTTCCCCACTCAGGCTCAGCATGTTCAGGCCCCATTAGCCTATACTAGAAGTTTAAATTTATTGTTGTTCCAGTGTTCATAACCTTATACTTACAAACATTGAACTTCATTTGCCACATTGTCACCCATTCACCTGATTTGTGGAGATCCTTCTGGAGTTCTTGACAGTCATCCTTGTTTTTCACTATCCTAAATAGTTTTGCATTATCTGCAAACTTGGCCACTGCACTACTCACCCCCAGTTCCAGATGATTTATGAACAAATTAAATAGTACTGAACCCAATACCAATCCTTGTAGGAACCCACTGCTTGCTTCCTTCCATTGTGAGAACTGTCAATTTATTTCTGCACTTTGCTTCCTGTCATTTAACCAATTTTTAATCCATAAGAGAACTTGTCCTTTTATCCCATGACTGCTAAGTTTACTCAGGAGTCTTCAATGGGGTACCTTGTCAAAAGCCTTTTGAAAGTCCAAGTTTATAATGTCTACCAGGTCACTGTTATCTACATGCTTGTTAGCTTTCTCAAAGAACTCCAAAAGGTTGGTGAGGCAGGACTTCTCTTTACAGAAGCCTTGCTGATTTCTCTTTAACAGGCTTTATTCCTCTATATGCATAATAATTCTGGCAACCCAAAGACTCACCTTCCATATTCCTTATCTCATGTCTCTCTCAGTCTGTAGACGAGAAGATCGGGCCTGAGGAAATCCCTTGAAGGTGGGGACCCTCCTTGGCTGTTCGGACTATTATGTCCCATGTTGTTTGAGGGTCAATATTAGAAAAGTGTAAGACCCAGTTTTTCTGAACATGTTGATACAATCTTGTGTGTCCTCATCCTACCCTAGGTACTCCTGGTTGCTGGAATCACAGTGGCGCCACTTCCATAATCTAAGTTACTACTCCCTCTTTAATCCACTGTGTTGCCTTTTCAGAGGTGTTCACCTCCAAGATTCTGTAGGCCTCAGAAATACCTGTTAGAGTGTGGGCAAAGACCCACAGGCTCCTTACCCCATATACACCCCAAATTCTCAATTTTCTGATGGGGAAATCTGATTAACTTCACAGATGGTGCCCTATGGAGATAGGCTAGGAATGGTTGCTTGTCCCTCTACCCAGTAGACAAGATTTCTGTGGGTAGACATCCACTCTTTTCCTAATCAAAGATTAGTATGGATCAGTCCTTTGATTCTCAGTGTACATTTTTGTGACTGCATATGATAGCATTAGAACCAATGGCCTTCAAATCTGTAGAGGTAAACACTGTTGTTCTTTTTAAATTCTCTCCTCTCAGCTGCAAATTCAGCAGATGAATTTCAGAGTTGGGAACCTTGATATAGCTGGCTGTTATATCTCCCTTGCAACAAGATGCCCTTGGAAGAGACATTACTACAAGAGTAATTCTGATTTCTAGTCCTAAGAGTTTTTGCTTCTACTCCACTTGTATTTAACCCTCCAAACCAACTGAAGCTTATGTTTTCTCCTCATGCAAAAGTTTCACTGGTAATTTGATTTCTCCCCAGTTCCTTCCACTTACCCAAATGGGTAGAATGTTTCCAGTTCAGCACTGAGGAAGCGGCTTAGACAACATGTCCTCCTCATCCAGCCCCAGTGTTGCAAGGATCACAGTGGTAGGGTAGTAGCCATTGCAGTTCTTGTCACCAGTACCTCAGTTATGGCTATTTGGTAGAATCACCACCTGATGTATGTTCTACATACTGGTACATAGATATCCTGCATCAGCTAACTGCAGCCTTGACAGACAGCTACTACATTAGTTGTTCAGACAAAACAGTTCAGCCATTCCCACCCAGTATGGAAGTAGCTGCTTTTGGACCTCCCATGCTAAGGTGCCTTCTTCCTCAGACTAAGAAAGGCACTGACACTTACTGTGAGGGTTCCTTCTATTCTGAGGAAGGGAGGGCATCTCATCTCACCCTAAACAAGGGAGGAGACTATATGGGCTGGCTATGTATCTAGTTCTCTCTAGATACATATTTCCATTGTATTACTAATGGTCTGCCTGTTTTCTCGTTTACTGTCTCTGGTTCAGAGCTGTGTAGTATTTGCCTGGCATGTTCGCCTTTTAAATTGTTTTCTCTCTGAGTTCTAGGAGAAGTTATCTGAGAATGAACCGAGGAGTAGGGTGACTCCCCACCACTGGGGACAGGAAGTTTAAAAGTAAGACCAGCCTCCTTAACTAATAGGTGAGAATCGCCCAGGCAATGATACCCTCCCTTCCTCAGATTTAAGAGGAAGTTAACTGCCAACAATCCTTTCTAAATAGCCTCTGGACATGAAAAGACTATCAACTCCAAAAGGTCTGCTGCCATTATCCACAGTCTGCTTGATTTGTATCAATCACTGTGTGAGATGCACTCTGCTATTGTGTACAGTGAGCAGCTGCCTGATAAGATCATCCTATGGGCTGGACTGGGGTTCAGGTCTGGCACTTACTAAGGGTAAAAATTCTTGGCAAGAGGTATGCAGTGGATACTTCTGAAATTAGAAAAGAGCCAGTTTGGTGTAGTGGTTAGGAGCGCAGATTCTAATCTGGAGAACCGGGTTTGATTTCCCACTCCTCCACATGCAGCCGCTGGTGTGACCTTGCGTCAGATACAAATTGTTTCAGAGCTGTTCTCGAAAGAGCTCTCTCAGTCCCACCTACCTCACAGGGTGTTTGCTGTGGGGAGGGAAATGGAAAGGAGATTGTAAGCCGCTCTGAGACACCTTTGGGTAGTGAAGGGCGGGGTAGAAATCCAATCTCTTCCTCTGCAAATGGTTTGGGGGGGCAATATTATACTATCCCCCAAGCCAAAATCTTAGTTGACTATCTCTAATATCTGGTACATGTAAAATTTAAATACATTTAATTTAAATTTAAAGAAAGCACATTCTCTTTCTCTAGCTAACTTTAACAAGTGGTAGAGCAGAGGTGTCAAACATACAGCTGGAGAGCATGAGAGAAAGAGAGATAGAGTCCTGTGGCACCTTTAAGACCACACTTCTTCAGAGAGAGTGAAGTGATTTCAGATGCGAAATGACAATAGCAGGCATTGGTAATGACAGAAGAAACCTAGCTCTCAGTTCGGTCCACGAGGATGCATTGTCTTGACTTTCATTATCAGTTGCAATTCAGCAGTCTCTCTTTAAAGGCCCCGTTCACACAGAGCATTTACCGCGCTAAAGATATGGATGATAGGCGGATTTTCCGGGCGCAATCACACCGCAACATCTGGGAAGTATAGTGCACCCGTGGCTAACCCGTAGCTTCGTGTCGAAGATACGGAGTAAAAAAGTAGTACTTACAATGTACTAGTTTCCTGAAAATGTGGGGCAAGGACGGGCGTCTGATCGTGTCCCGTCCTAGTCCCATCGCAAACTGGTTAGTTTTTTTTTAAGTCTTCACAGGATGCGCACAAACGATCATGCGCATGCTCACCTTTTGGTGAGAAAAAAATATTCCCGTTTGCCACGGAATGGGCGCCTAGCGATTGCTGGTGTGATCATGCCGCGCCACTTCTTTGCCGCACTGCAGGATAGCCGTGTGATCGGCACCTCATGCCCTAACCATTGGACCTCGATGGGACGTGTGATCGGGTGGCCGTGCATTATTTTGCTCCGAGGCAAACAGCCACACTTCCCCCCCGCATTTTCCGGCCCGTGTGACTGGGGCCCTAATCTCCCCTTGAAATTTCTTTGTAAGAAAGCTGCTGCTCTTAGGTCAGCAACTGGATTTCCTGGAAGGTTCAGATGTTCCCCCACTTGTTTTTGAATGTTGTGGTTTCTAATATTAGTAGAAAGAGTAAGAGTCCAGTAGCACCTTAAAGGCTAACAAAATCTATGGTAGGGTATTTCCATTTCCATTTATTCTTTGCATCCTCCTGGACTGAATCCTCCTGTACCAAATTGAGACCTAGGTTTCCTGTCTCATCACCAGTACTGATATCTCCATGCCTACTACCCCCCTGCGTATCACGCCTAATCCAATCAAACCTGCTATTACAATTCAGCATCTGAAATAATCTTTATACAGTTTGTATCTCTGGTACTTCGTGTTACATTTTATGGCACACATGGCCCAGCCTGACAAAATTTATGTCAGATCTGGCCCTCGTAACGAATTCAACACCCCTGTGGTAGAGTATCAGATATGTTTATAATGCATTGTCCAAGTCAGGCAAATTGCTCTGATTAAGTCTCTTTTGGCTTATCTTCATTAATGACTCAGATGTACTTTGTGTCGGGATGTACTTTGTGCTCGGGCCTCACTGCTCTTTCCCCCCCCCCCCGGCTCCGAAGCGAGGCCCGAGTGGCTCGCCGCTCAGGCCTCGCTGCTCTCTCCCCCCCCAAGCGGCGGCGGTGAGGGAGTTCGCAGAGCGTTCCCTGCGCATGCGCAGGGGACGCACTGTCACTTTTGGGGGGATTTAAGTATCTCCCCGATATTTTTTCCAAAATTTCAGATTTTTGTGCACACCTGGGGACTGCCCCACGTGTGCACAAAAATCTCCCTCCCCCCCCAGGTGCCCCCAATGCGCGGATTTAGGTATCCGCACGCAGGGGGCGCCTTTCGCTATTAGATATATAGATAGATATGAACAGAATATTGCAGATCTGGTTCAGCTTCTTTTGGTAGGCAGCACTCATTTTACATTTCTTCCATGCACTTTCTAGTATGCTAAGCAGCCGCGTTCTCCCTCTCTTTTATAAACAGAGGGCTTTTGAGGAGCCTTGAGATTGGCACCATTAATTGTGGTGATCAGAGATGGAGTTCTCCAGCCACATTTCTGTGTGCAACAAAAAATGTTTGGAGTCTTCTAAATGGCTCAGTAGTATTTATGTTCTGTGTTCTTTCCAAGGACCAGAAGTGACCTTTGCCTAGTTGCATAATTTGGCTGGAGAGAGTGGCTGGAATGAGTGGCTCTGAGGAGCACTTTCCTGTGGCATTTCCTGTATTTTAACATGGTGGTGTGATCTGTTCCCAGAAAACCACTAACTTCCTTTATCTGGCAGGCTGCTGAAGTGTGCCATGGCTCCTGGGGAGTTTAAAAGGGGGGGGGGGGGTTAGACCATTTGGCAAATGGAACCTGTGCTGTTCTGCTGCTCAGCTTGTTCCTTTCCTGCTAGGAGAAACTTATCTCTTGTTTGTTTGGTTAAAATACAGTGCACTCACTTGGATACTCCTAAAATAAACAGGAGATGCTGGTTCTAAAAGAGGAGACACATTTCTAAATGAGTGAATAAATCCGCAGCTTCCCACACTTCTCTAAAAGCCGCCTTTGTTCTCAGCAATAGTAGGTGTATCTGTGGAAGGAATAGGAATATAAATAGTTGACCAAGCACCAGTCGTAAATTTACAAAGATCATTCATCCTTGCTCTAGTCATAATGGCTGGATAGGAGAAACTCATCCAGCAGTTCAGTAGAGCCAGAAGAGCAATGCAGTGTGGACTGGGACGCACATCTGCATTGGCCGTAAGTAGGGGGTTGTTTCTGTGCACAAGCCTCTCTTCCTGTAGTGAGTGATGGATTTTTTTCTTCTAATTTTTTTTTGCATCTATAATTTTCTGTGTTGCTCAAGAATGTTTTTAAAAATAAGATCTTTACATTTATAGTCTCTGTTTATCACCCAGAGCTTTTTTCTGTTTTGAGTTAATGCGCCAATCCTTTGATTTTGCTTGAAACATTCCTCCCCATCATTGCTTTCCTGGGCCTTGTTCTCTGCTCCAGGAGGAAATTATTCAGGATTCAGACATCCAGAATAAAGGGACATTGATAATCATCAAAGTGGCCTGAATCAGTTGCATGCAGAGAGTGAAGCTGTTTACTATGGGATCAATGTCACTATCTGTATAAGACCATCTAATTTATCCATATAACCAGAAGAATCATCCCAATTGTGAGCTATTAGGATTTTTTTAAAATGTAGACTGCAACAAGGCTGGTGAGGTGGGAGAGGGGAGGTCCATACACAGTTGGCTTCTATGACTAAGAGTTGGTGGGTGGGTGGAGGGTTGTAATGTTCCTGCTAAACCAGGGATCTTTCCATTCTGGCAGCAGTAAGATGCCCAGGCTTGATGCCTACCTGGAAGACACCTCAGTCTTCAGGGACACAGGAAGAGGAGTGATGTCTGTAAAATGGAACCCAGCATGCCTGTCTCATGACACAGTGAGTCACTGTCTGGACTGTACCATGTCAGACTGGAGGTGGTGATTGGTGGTGAAAAGTGCCGTCAAGTCGCAGCCAGTTTCTGGCGATCCCAGAGGGGTTTCAAGGCAAGAGATGAACAGAGGTGGTTTGCCATTGCCTGCCTCTGTGTAACGACCCTGGTCTTCCTTGGCAGTCTCTTATCCAAATACTAACCAGGCCTGACCTTGCGTAGCTTCTGATGATCTGATGGGATTTAGCTAGCCTGGGCCATCCAAGATAGGGCAGGTGGTGATTACCAGAGCTGAAAACTTGCACGTCCAAACTAGCCTGTCAGGGAGAACACTAGTCTTTGCTTTGACTGGCTTGTTTTCTATTTGCAGGGGATATTTTTGGAATGTGAAGTGAGCTACAGCCGAAGTGGTGTGGCCCAGGCACCCATTTGCTTCCTCAACCTGTGTGTGTGTGTGTGTGTGTAAAGTGCTGTCAAGTCACAGTTGTCAAGTTTTCAAGGCAAGAGAGGAACGGAAGTGGTTTCGCCATTGCTTTCCTCTACCTAGTGACCCTGGAATTCCTTGGTTGTCTCCCATCCAAGTACTAACCAGGGCTAACCCTGCTTAACTTCTGAGATCTGGCAAGACTGAGCTAGCCTGGGCTATCCAGATAAGGGCTTCAGTTAGGTTCTAGAGCGTGATGGTCTCCTGGGAGACAGAACCCTGGTATCAGAAGGACCACTCCCAGCTGTGGTTTGTTTTGTTTTCATTTTCAATTAGAGATGAGGGACAGAGGGATGACCAAGTAGAGAATGTTAGCTGGTGCAGCTTTTCTTTCTGCATGACAAAGATATGAGGGCTGTGTTGGGGGGGGAACAGATCTCTTATGCTTTCAGCAGTGGGCCCCATGTTCGAGATGAGAGTTAAAGATACACCATAGGTCCAACAAAATGTGTGGCAGGGTGTGAGCTTTTGAGAGTCACTGCTCACTCCTTCAGATCTAACGAAGTGAGCAGTGACTTAGGAAAGCTCATCCCCTGCTGCCACAAATGTTGTTGGTCTTTAACGAGTTCCTGGACTCCCTCTTTTCTAGTGCCCCGTGGGACGCCTTCGTTGCTGCTTCAGCAGCCAGGAGAACAAACCTGGCCAATCTTGCTCCAAAGGGTTTTGATGAATAAATCCCCTTAATATGCGCGACGGTCGCGTAGCGGCCAATGAGTCAAACGTCACCTCAGCGCGGACCTCCCCGCTCTGGGAGGGTGACCAGGGGCTCGTGAGGCTCTCTGGGAGAAGGCCTGCGAAATGCTTTGCCCTCTCAAGCGCCGCGCAAAGGTTGCAACGGGGGGGGGGGGCGCCTTTCTGCGGGAGTCTGGCGAGCGAGGCGGTGCCGCCTCCACCCCTCCCTGCAGCGGCTGCAACAGCAGCAGCAAGCTCACAATAGAGCCTTGTCTTGCCTCGCCTCTCTTTCCCCTTTCTTTTCCTTCTAATCCGCAGGAGTGACACAGCAGCCGGCCAACAGAAAACCGCGGCCGAGACCGCCACAGCCAATGGGGAGGCCGCGTCGCTATTTGGCGAGCCCTTCCTCCTTGCAACCAGCAGG
>NW_015161490.1:96325-120522 GCF_001447785.1 Gekko japonicus
TTGGGGGTTGCCTTGGCCGGCCGTGGTGCAGCAGCAGCAGCAGCAGCGACATCCCGGTCTTGCTGAAGCCGCTCTGGGGGAGGCGCTGGCGAGGCTCTCCCGCGGAAGCCGCCAGTGGGAGCGGCCGCCGGCGGAGTCTCTTTGGCCGTCCCCGGCCCTGTTTCCTGGCGGGCGGGCGGCTGGTGGCGCGGGATCGCTGGCGCGATGGTCCGGGCGCAGCAACCGGGAGTTTCCTGCGCGGCCCGGAGGCGGGGCCGGGAAGCCTCCTTTGTGTCCGGCCTCAGGTTTGTCTATTGGGGCGGGGGCTGCGGTGGGCCACGCTTGACGCCGAGGGGCCTGGGGTCTCTGGCTGGGTCTCCGCCCCGCGGGCGGCGAGTGTGCGGCGCAGGCTGAAGCCCCTGGGAGCGGAACGCGGGGGTCAACCTCTTGGAGGAAGGTTCTATCTCGGACTCCTTTTGTGCAGTAAGGCTGGGATGGAGAGGAAGGGATTTTTTTAAAAAAAGAAATGGGCCGCTGTGGAATAAGAATGTTTGAATTGCCGACTTGCAACTTGAGGCGTTTTGCGCGACAGGGCCGTGTCTCGGTGAATACTTAACCGAGGGCTTCCTCGGTTTGCAAATCCGTTCTGTGTCCAGGTGAGGTGAAGGGAAGACTTGTACTTTACGTTAACGGTGCTTTTGCTACATGCTTTTATATTGCTGTGCTGTAATTGACAGGAAAGTCCGGGACCAGTTTGTTGTGATGGTACACTTCGATGAATGCAGGTTAATGGTGTTCTCCAGTAATGAGCAGAGGTATATACAGCATATATCTTGCAATGCGCTTGTCTTCTTTTGCACAAATTTGCAGGATATCTTGTGCTCTTTTCAATGTTAGTCCCCTGGTTATAAAGGAGTATTTAAAAAGAACCGTTGTTGGCCAGCTGTAGGTAAGCCAGCCACCTGCGTCAGCCCCACTTGCAAAGCGTGTCAGTCTGCATCAGGTGGCTCTGCCTCGGTTTTGCTTTCTGGCCCTGCTATCGCAGAAGAATGCGGTGGAGCAGGTCCTCCTCTCCTCCAGCAGCTTCTCAGTTCCCATGGTGGGGTGTGACACAAGCTGGCACCTTGCAGGGCAGTCCTACAAGATTTTAGATATGGCGGAGTTGGAAGGGATGAAGTCACCCGCTCAGTTTTGCTTTGTGGGACTCTTATGGAATCAAAACTCTTTGGGTTTTGCCTTGGCAGTGAAATCTCAGTTCACGCCTGGGTTTCAGTTGAACAGAGAGAAGTGGCGGTGTGGTCATAAGCCTTACTAATCAAGCACGCTTGTGGTATTACCCATGTTATTCCACAGCTAGTATCACCTTAAAACGAGGATGGGCCTGAGGGTCTCCACCTGCTTTAGAGGGCAGATACCAAATGAGGCCCTCTCTCCTACTCTGTTGCTGTTGATGGCCCTCAAGTGATTTAACAGTTTTCGGAGGAGCATCAGCCAGCTAGCAAGTCCTGCAGCCCAGCAGACTGATGATGCTCCCAGCAAATTATTAAGCAGTCCGAGAGCTGGAGAGAAGGCTCCCACAGGCTCCTGGGCCCTAATGTGTCTGCTTCTGCCTTAGGATCTGATTGAATATGCCGTGGATTGAATATGCCGTGGATTGGATTGAATATATCAGTAGTGGCTAAAATGCTTTACAAGGATAGAAGGATTTTACCTTTCATAAAGGAAGGAGAAGGGACAGAGACATAATTTCAGCTGTGCAGTGAAGTACAATCTGTATCTCCTCAAAAAGGAGGTAGGAGTTTTGTCTGTCTCAGGATCACTCAGTTAACTTCATGGATGAATTGAAGATAGGTCTCTTCAGGGCTGGAGTGACAGTTTATCTGCTGCATCACACTGGCTTCTAGATTTAATGGATTCAGCCATACAGTTTGAAAAGAATTAACTTGTAAAGTCTAATAAATAGCAAGCTGTGAGTCAGAAAAGCACATATCAGATCATGCTATTTCTAGGTCAAATTTATGGTATTAACAAGGCACTTTGCTGCTTTGAGCATTCGGGTCTGATTTGTTGGGTCATACTGAGGCAGTTGACCTTCTTAGAAAAATACTTGTTGTTATGAGGAATTGATATGGTGGAGCATTGGCTGATGTTTGTGGCAGGTCGTAAGACGCTCCCCCCCCCCCCCCCTGCCGCCAAACTAGTGTTAGTGGGCTATTTGCTAGCAGGGAAAAGGAACAGTGTAGGAATAGTTTTCTCACCAGTGATGTGGGTGGAAAATGTTCCAATGCTATGTTTTTCTGTTGAAAAATTTCCTCCCCACATACGTAAATACAGTCTGTTTATCTATAGTTGTCACAGTTGTTTAGCAGCAAATCAATCACATTACATGGGCTAAATGTGGCATAGGAAGCCTGGACAAACCCGAGTGCTTGTATGTGGTCCAGGCTTGTACACAGTGTATTTGCCTCCTTTTGCTAACATTGAAATTATACACTTAAATTTGAATAGGGAAAATTTCCAGAAAGTTTCCCAATTCAGAAGAACCACATAACTGGTTTTCACAAGCAGAAGAGTAAATGGCTTTCATTCATATATAAGGGGGTGTACTTGACACCCCATTGGCTTGCAGATCTGGCCTTTTCAGCTGTGTGGCACACTTGAATCAATAAAATGTCTTGTAAAACTGAATGTGAACTTGTGTTTGTGTTTTTCTGTGTAACCATCTTTAGTTTTTTGTTGTTGTGTTCAATAACAGCCTAACCTTGAGAACCAAGTCTAACTGAATCATCAGTATATCTAACTCTCATTGTGGCCAACTCTGTGGATATTTAAATCCAGAGATTGGAGCAGTGAACAGACAAGACAGATCTTTGAACAAACCTGAGAAAAGCCCCAGATTTGCAAGAAACAAACGCCCTATGTGGCCATTGCTAGCCAACCATAACACTATTGCCAGTTGAAGCCTTGGTTTGTCAATAAAAGGCAAGGGGAGGGGGGGGGACCAGAGCCCTTTCCAGGGCTGTTTTGGCCTTTGAGGGAAGATTCATGGAGCCAGGCCCAGCAACAAACTACTAGGCAACTTGCTACCACCTGACTTGCATGATTCACCTAGCAGCCATCCCATTAAAATCAGTGTGGTATGGTGGTTAGAATTTCAGACTAGGATCCGGGAGACCCAGGGTGGATTCCCCCTCTGCTGTGGAAACACAATGGGTAACATTGGGCCAGTCACACACATTTAACCTGACATACCTCATAGGGTTGTTAATAGAATGATGTTAGCTGCCGTGGGTCCACATCAGGGAGAAAATGGCTAGGTTCCCCCTTACAACAGTGTTCTTTCAGGCTGCTTATCAGTGCTAGCCAAGTGCTAGCCCAGCCATTCCCTTGGGCAGGATGTGTATAGCAGGAGAGCCTAAACGCTTCCTCTCGTGTTGAGGAAGACCGTCAGGACGCTCACTGCCAAGAGCACTGAGCAGGGCTCGCTCCCTCTGTTTCCTTATCCCCAGCTGCAGCACTCTTTGGAAAGCATTGCCTAATGACTGCGCTCTTTGGTTCCACAAGATCAGTCCTGAAACCCCTTCCTTGTCCTTTGTGACCCCACCTGCAGACAGTCATCTGCGCGGCCTCATCCTGACTTGTATTTCCAGTTTACTGTAAAGTACAACAGAATGTTGGGAATGTGGGGTGGAAGGTGTGTAATTATAGATGTTGTACCTAGATCTTATCAGAATGAAGCAGTTACCTCTTATCAACCTGCTGCCATCAAAGACAGTTGCTGGCTTCAAGCCAGAAGTAGATGGATAAGATAGCAAAAGCAGAAAGAGAGGTTTGGGTAGATTTAATGATTGACTCTGCCACTTTCCGAAGTACAGTTTTCCCCCAAGGGAAAGAAGATAATTACACCCGCGGGGCCGTGTTGGGTATTTTAAGGTGAACTCTTTGAAACCACAGTCTGTAAAAAAATAATAAGAATACAAATTAAGCGATTGCATTCATTCACGTTTAATCATAATACAGATTAAGCAATTGCATTATTGTGAAATACGGCTTCTGTTGCCTGACATTGATGCCCTCCCCCATCACCTGTAGAAATTTCATTTAGCTTCCCCTCTTTGAAAATTGTGCAAGGAATTGCATGCACACTGTCATAAGGGACAGAAACTTGCAGGTTTTAAAAGCAAAAGCAACAACGAGAGCTCATTGTCTTTTTGTGTGCAGCACAAATCCATGCCTTTGCCTTCAAGTACAGAAATGCAACCCGTTCAAACTGCACTTCATGAATCTTTTAGGAAATGAAAAATTATGTAGCTAGCTTCCTGTACTAGCATCATCCCTTCCTGTGATTTTATGGAGTTAGTATAGGATGTAACCGTGCCATCTATCTGTTTGGTTGGGTTCCTACTCACATACATGGCCTCATAGCAGTGCAAGATCAGAACACATGTAAGCACTTTTGTCCCACTAAAAAAAATATATTGGGTTGTTTCTGTCCCACCTCCAGACTCTGCATGAGACACCAGTTTTTCCATCGACCACAGCTATCATCAAACCACAGATAGACTTCCACTTTGCTGTTTCAAACTGTGGTTTGGTGCCATCTGTTGTAGCTGCTGCTGAAACGCTAAACATAATTAGTTCCCAGTTGGAAAGGAAGAAATGCATATATGGGTCAGTAAGCTCATGGGGCATGTTTTACTTAAAATACATTACATTTGGCACAGATGTACCCCCCAAGGTAGTTTCCTGCACACAGCATCACACTCTCCACACTCTCATTCCTGTTTCCGTCTTTGTTTCAGTTTGCTTTCACCCTTCCTCATTTACTATTGGAATGAATCTTGTTTCAGACTTCCCTGTCCTTCTAGAGTAAGACTAACAAGTTAAGAATGTGAACTTATGGAACAGCTTGGGTTGTTGTTGTTTTAACTGTTGTATAACGCTTAGCGTCCTTACGTGCTTTACAATCAATAAATGGTCAGCATGCTCAGGAATTGGTCTAATGGCCTCTACAGCTGGTTCTTTTGGCTCCAGATTTCAGCTGTGCTTACCTGGGCTGAAGCCCAGGCCACTGATGCAGCTCGATCCCCTTGATAGGGACAAAGTGGCTTGCTGCAAACGTTTTGATCGGGTTTGAGTAATTCCGATGGCATTGATTCTGGTACTTGGAGATTACATAGTAATCTCATGTGGTTTTTATTAACTGGCAGCCCAGAAGAGAGGTCTGGACTAAAGTGAAGGAATGGCAAATCCATGCAAAGAAATGAGGATAATGTTGATGCATTCTTGAGATATCTGTGGGGTAGAGCTGCTAACAGCAAAAAAGGAACAAGACCCAGAGCATTAAAGAGTGAAATAATGGTGTTGAATCTTCAGATGCTACTTATGTGAGGTGCTGGTTCACAATGGAAAGCACACCTTGCTGTGTTTGGATTTATATTGTCTAAAGCCTCCAGGGTGGTTGTAAAAATGCTCTTGTGGACCTCTTTGTTTCCAGTGGGGTTCCCTTCACTTAAATCAGCTTAGTTTGATCACATTGGTGCAGATCTGTAGGGGTCTGTTTGGTCAACTCTTGTTTATTTATGCAGTGTCATTAAGGTACATGTCACTCCACAGAGTGACGTAATAAAAAAGACAGTCAATTGGGAACTGATGTCCAGCCAAGTCACACCACGTGGTATGTGCCATCTTGTAGAATATCTGAGACTTTCTTCGGGGACTAAAGTTATGGGTCGATGCAGAGGCAATTGAAGCCTTCAGTCCTATGGAGAAAACTTTTTACTTGTTATAAATCATGAGAATTATTAATATCTATACATTTTAGCATCTGCTAAGATCCATGCTACTGGCAAGGGTACCACAGCACCAGTGAGTGGCTTGTGGCACAGATGTTAATGTTAACCAGTCCCTGAAATGCATTACAGCGGGAGTAAGCAACCTTTTGGGCCCAAGTGCTTTAAAAAAAAGGTTGCTAGAAATGGGTATCAGAGAGAGCTGCAAACCAGACTTGTTATTCAGCGGTTAAATAACCCTGTTTTGAACATATCAAAAGGAGATGGTCAAACAGATTGTAAGATTATGCAAAATAATTGCCTTGAAAGGCTTTCCAACCCAAACACTTGATGGGTTTATTCTCTCTCTTTTGCGTCTGTCCTTCACAGTTCTTTTGCATGCTCTGGAATAGATGCACAAACTGTGGCACAGTGTTGCTTTATCTATGCCCATGTCCTGATCATATGTGGGCCAGTAAACTGGCAAGATCGTCTGCATGGATCTGGTACATGGGTGGCAGAGCTTCATGCATGAACCAAATTCTGTACCTTTAGGAAGCGAACAGATTTTTATGCAGGGAAAAATGCATCTGCTAATATAAGGAAAGCTTATGCTGAACCCAGGGCTGATTCTCTGGCTAAACTACCCAAGCAGTTACTTGGAAGAGTGCAATAAGGAGAGTGCTGTTCTGTAGTGCTTGGTGCATTCCAAGTCATTGGCATCACAGTAAGTGATGGGTGTTGCCTCCTGGACTGTTGCTGGTCAGGCCAAACCAAACCTCTGCCAAGTCTGACTTGGATCTGGCAGGCAACTGTACTGGGTGTGCCTTGCTTGAGGCAGCAGAGTTGGCACTGGACCAAGAGCCCACCTTGTCCAGTGTCTCTGATCCAAAATGTGCTGGTCAGAAGCCGTAGGAATCTCACAAGAAGGCCATAATGGAGATAATAGTTTCCAGCTGATCCCTAGCATTTGGATCCTAAAGGTATAGTGCCTCGAAATATGGAGGTTCTGTTTAATAATCATGGTAAACAGTAGTGATATTGCAATCCTTTGCAGAATTAAACACTTCTAGACCAATTGATTAGAAATGCATATCTCTGTTTAGGATTGCACTGATAATGTTTATTTATTTAATCTTGGAGTTGGAAGGGACCACCAGATCATGTAGTCCAACCCCCCACCAATGCAGAAACTGCAACTACAATATCCCCGACAAGTAGTATCCAATTGATACTTAGCCTCCAGCAATGAACAATCTACCACCTCATGAATAATACAGGGTTGAGGCACTGCAGTGGATCATGGCGGACGCTTGACTCTGTTGCTCCCGACCCGGCTGAATCCCCCGTGGCATTAAAACACTCCAAACGGCCCTAATTTTTTCACAGGATGGGGAAAACTGACTCTGCCAAAAATAGAATGGCGACAGACACCACCAAAACAGTAAAAGAGCTCCTTACAACTGTGACACAAAAAACAGCAGCCCAGTGGATCAAAAACAAAATGTCAACGAACCTGAACCCACAGGAACGCCCGGTAAGCCCCTCCTCTTCTAATTTAATTTTACATCATCTGAAGTCAATGGAGTCTGGACTTTTGGGGAAAATGTCTGCTCTTGCTGATCAGCTAGATGAAATCCAGACTGCCCTTTCTCTAATTGCACAAAGAGTTGATGATGCTTGGGAGGTAGGGCTAACAAATCAAGCCATTATTAAAGAGCTACAAGAGGCTTCAGTAGTTCAGAAAGATCCTTTGATTGCTCTAGAAATGGAAATTAAGGCTTGTAATTTAAAAGTAAGAGGCCTGAAGGAAGAGGCTGAGGAAAATAAAGACAATCTCTTTTATGGCTTCTATACTTGCACATGCCCTGAATTTAGAGGAAGGTTTAGAGGAAGGGGTGACTCCAGTCATAACACATGCTGTACGTATGCCCTCCCCCCCCCCGCCAAAACCAAATGCACAACTCCGAGAGACATCCTTTTAACGATACCTGACACTAGAGTGAGAAAGACAATTTTAGAAATGGCAAGAACCCCAGGCACCCTTGTATTTGATGGAGATGTTCTTCAAGTCTTTCCTGATATCCCCAAGGAGGCTATTGCAATCAGATGCCGGCTTAAACCTGTGACTACAAAGCTGCAAGCCATGAGACATCAATACTGGTGGCTGCCCTCAGGGAAATTATACGTGGCATACCAAAAACTCCAACTCTGTGCCTGGAATGAAGATCTGGTGTGGCATTGCGTCAAGCTTTGCAGGAAGAATCTCTCATGGAACAAAACGAGAAGAAAGCTTACAAGCGCAAGAGACTTTTTCCTGATACACCACAAAAGTCTAGCAAATTTCCAGTACCCTCCATTTAAGGAGGATCCTAAGCTTGTTTTATTTTTATAAATGATGTTCTTGTTGTTTCTGATAGTTGCTGTATTTGTATTTTGGCCGTTCAATAGCTTTATTTGTCAAACTGGTTCCCTGGGTGGGGAGGTTGGGGAAAATGGGGGGTTGCAGAGCTTGGAATCACTCTCTGTGTTAGTAGTGTCTTCGGATAGCGTGTCTTTGGATAGTAGGTCTCATCTCCTGCTTGATCAGAGGGCTCTCTGATCCTCTGAGAACACTATAAATATTCTTTAGCGCTCACTTTTAGAGAGCCAGTTAGTTTTTTGTTATAAGCAAGGTACTTAGTTGGGGGGGTAAGGTTGTAGAGATCTTTTGTTAAGTTTCTTTTGCTTGTTAGTTGCTGAAGATTTTCCGGGTTGTGTGGCCATGGTCTTGGCATTGTAGAACCTGACGTTTCACCAGTAGCTGTGACTGGCATCCTCAGAGGTATAACTCCATCTTTCTGAGGATGCCAGAGGTATAACTCCATCTTTCTGAGGATGCCAGTCACAGCTACTGGCGAAACGTCAGGTTCTACAATGCCAAGACCACGGCCACACAACCTGGAAAATCTACAGCAACTAATTTATAGATGAAACTTTAGCCGAACTCTTCAGTTTTAAAGGACATGTAATAATTTGTGGAGACCTTAACTTAATTTGCTGACTTGCACTTAGAACAGGAAAACAATTTTTAAAATCTACAAAATCTGGTGGGTGTACAAGGCTATATGAGATACTAGGGAAATACAACCTGCAGGATGCTTGGAGAGAAATGTACAAAGGGGATTGGGACTATACTTATTTCTTTCCTACATCCGTATTGACTATTTGCTAGTCTTTGAGACACTCATGCATAAAATTAGCAAGACTGAAATTGGTCCATTTATGTGGTCTGACCATGCCGACCATGCAATTGCAATTGTTAAAGCAACATTTATTTATTTAAGCGTCAAACGTGGAAGCTCAACAAATTTATTTTATGAAATCAGTGCTGTAAAGAGGAAATTCAAAAATGTATTGACGCTTTTATCAAGGAGAACGACAACAGTCTGGGATGCCCTCAAGGCGGTTTTGAGAGGAAGACTCATAGCTTTAGTCGCAAACCTAAAAAGAGAAAAAGAACAAAACATTATAAACTTGACAGCCAAGATTAGTAATCTTGAAACATTACATAAGAAAACAAGAAACAAGAAAATATGGAAAGAGCTAGAAGCAGAAAAGAAGGTTCTTCAAGCTATTGAGACACAACGAATTCAAAAACAACTCCTGTATCTTAAACAACAGCACTGGCAGAAGAATCCCAAAAGTTTAAAACTACTAGCATGGCGAGTCAAACACAAACAGGCCAACCGCAAGATCCATACAATGTGCAGCAAAAACAACACCAGATTGACCAAACCACTGGAAATAGGAATCAGACTTCTTCGGACTCTGGCCATTGGTCTGTCAAGGGGTGTACTTTGGTTGGAAGCACAGTCCAGCCCCTGGGAGTTCTGCCAGCCTGGAGGAGGAGGGGGCTGGCTGCTGCTCTGGAATGTTCATTTCCGGGGTGGGTGGGTCAGGTCACAAGCTCCACCCCATCAGTATCACTCCCTCTGCCTCAGTTTGTCCCATGGTGAACACCTGAAGCAGCCTCAAACTGAGCCAGGCCTTCAGTCGGCCAAGGCCAGAATCCTCTCTGCACTGACTGGCAAGCAGTCATGGTGATGTTCTGTTGAGTGTAAGGCAGAGATGTTCTGCCAGGCCTTTTGCTGAGGCCAGTGACGGTACCTTACATCTGCCTGCCCCCTCACCCCCAGAACTGAATGCCATATTGTTCTTAAGATGTTTTCAAATGCTTATGTTTGAATGTTTTTAATATTGCATTTTTATGGTTTTAATTGGTTTTATAATATATTAAATTATTTTGTTGTAAACTGCCCTGAGCCGGGAAGGGCAGTCAAGAAATCTAATGAAATAAATAAATAGTTGACAGTCTTATCGTCTGAACTTCTCTCTGGCTTCCCATATTAATAAGACACTTAATGGGGTGGGGGTGTTTCAAAAACTTGTAAAAATATATAAAACATTAAAAGTTTGGGAATGGGGAAAAAAAGGAAGGCCAGTGGTAGGGGAGGAGAGGAGAGATTGGGAATAAAAAGAAGGAAAGGTTGCAGGGTCAGTGGAACCGCACACTGACTGAAGAAAGCCCAGTGCTTATCAGTCCTCCTGATCTTCAGGTCAGCCCTTTTGCTTGAATGAGGGGCAGCCAGTAACAGGTCTTACCTTATAATGGCCCTGTCCATTTTCGGAAAGGCTCTGCAGGTGTCAGAGGCAGTACCAGTGGGGAATGCTGATCTGTCTCCACCCCATTTCATCTTGATCTCAGGTAACAGCCTTGTTCCATCCTCACAGAGTGAAATGTCTATAGCCTGTAACAATTAGACCTCTGCTGGATCGTTTGATGGACACTCCTTTGCGGAAGCTATGTGTGCGATCACAGTGGCATCATTTTCAGCAGCTAAGGGTATGCAGATTGTAGATAGGAAGTGATCCCAACTATTGTGATTGTTCCAGTTGTATGTGTTTTTGTTCATGTACCAGTTGTATGTGTTTTGTTTTTTTCCATGTGTATCAGCAGATTTTAGGATGTACCAACTGGGTCTGAGAGGTAATTTGCATGTCTCTTTGTTATGACCTTCACATGAAATTGAACCTTGGGTCAGAACAGCCACCCTCATTCTCGCAGTGTAGTTAAAATGAGGAGAGCATCGTGTTTTCGCTGAGATGTTCTCAATGTTGTGATTGTGAGGGGAATTAAATGGTATATATGGATTAAACTCCTTTTTTAATATTGCAAAAAGTAGTTGAAATTGGACCCTTCTGTTAGCATCACTAGTCATGGGAACTGTATCTCATACATAAAAAAAAAGTTCCCGTTGCCTTAGGAGCTGGGAGCCTGAGCTCATGCTAAGAATATGTGTATGATTCTAGTGGTATCACTTCTTGTTTCTAATTAACAGGAGGCGGTTCACTCTTGTGAGGATGACTGTGTCCTTCTGGTATGAGGATATGTAATACTGGCCCTTGTCCATGCACCTCCTTGGAACCACACCTGAGACTATGGTTGGCAACTGCAGGAAAGTGAGAAAGGAAGAGTTTAATTTAAATAGTTTAGGAGTCCTGTGGTCTGTTTCTCAGCACTTACAAGCTATGTTTACCTAATTGAGATAAATTATGCTCTTTCGGGACACTTTTCCAAAACGCTAATCACATTAGGGATTCTCCCTTATTAGTAGGAATACATTCATTTCAGACAAACTTAGAAATATGTTTTGCTTCAGCAATTATTCTTGTGCTTTATGAGCCCTGCTATCACAAGCTCTGTGTTTGCCCCAAATTGGGGGTTTTACTTTTCAATGACTTTTTCAAAGTGTTCAGCAACTTGGAAGTATGCAAAAGAATTTTACAGGTTCAAAGAAGGATCTTTCATTAGGTTCCACTGAGAATAATAACCTGTCAGTCCCACTCTTTGGCTGCCATGATTGTCTTCTGGGTGCCAGTTTCCATATGCTGTATTTATTTAAGATATTTTTATTCCACCTCTTAGCCAAGGTGACCATCCAGGTGACCCGGGCAGTGTCTCTTCCAAAACCAGGATGTCAGATTGAAATGGAAGGCTGAAGTGGTACAACCTTCACTTACTTGAGCATGCCTCCATTTACAGAGGCAGCAAAACTTTGAATAACAATGCCAGGAGGCAGCAGCAATGTGTGTGTGCTCGCGCGCTCAGCCTCTGGGCTCTTGTTTGTTTGGTCCTCCAGGGCAACTGGTTTGCCTCTTTGGGAAATAGTCTGCTGACATAGATGGACCTGACCCAGCAGGCTCTTCTTATGTTCTTAAAATTAGTTGCTTTTTAGCAAAAATCACTCAATAAATAAAATCTTGATTTGAGGTGTATGTCTACATTATGCATGGGAATTATTGGCTAATGATCTAGATATTTGCCCTTAAACTCCTAATTCTATGTAATCCTTAGAAGGCATTTTGAGTGTTTAGTTTTATTAGTTTAGTTTTATTATTACGGTCTGCATTTTGAGTGAGCAAAACCTTCTTGCTGTACAAACTAGGGATTGACCATGCATGTGAACGAGGCAAAGGCTTCTTCCAGATCTATTTGCATAGTGCGAAGCCAAGGTTTGGTGCTTGACCTGAATCAAGCCTTTAAGGTTCATGTTGGGAGGGACATAAATGGCCGTAGGGTTTCGTGGTGCACTGTAGCTCTTCCCCTGCTGGTCTGGAAGGGAAGCAGATCGGAAGCCGCTTTGCAACTCCTTAGGGTAGAAAAAAGCAGGGTATAAAACCTAATTCTTCATTGTCATCATTATCATTGTAATGTGGGTGGGGGTTCCTATAAAAAGGCCAAGATTTATGAGCTGCTTTCCTCTTATAGAAGTTAAGTGTCGGATATATTATGGGAGTGAAAAGAGCCTACCCATTTGAGGAAGAGAGTAAAACTCCTGTGAGTAAACAAACCAGGATAGAGGGCCCCACTGCCACATCCAAGCATTCAAACAGTGGTTTCAAAAACTATGACTTGCGCTCATTGTCCCCATTGTGCCAACCAGGAAAATCTGAGGATTGAACCTCTTAGCAGCCCAGATGCATTTAATCGCTAGAACGCTGCAGGAAATCCATGAAAAGCTGGATGTGATTATAACTCATATCTCAAGAAGTGGTAAAAATACTCATTGTTTAAAAAGTCTGCTCAGCAATCGAAATTCTGAGACATATAGGAACAAGGACTGTAAGAAAGTGCCACACCCAAGCCTACAATACAAAGGGGTATCTGCAACTGCCCCTGCAAGATATTAAAGGAGACTCTCTCCCTAATTTATGAGCCCAACTGTCCAGTAATCAATGTCTTCCCTTATCATAAGAACATAGAACTCCTTTTACCCCTTGGTCATCCAAGGGCCCCACTGCCTCCCTGGCTGGTTTCCTGCTTCTAATGTATTTGAAGAAAGATTTATTGTTGGTTTTTACGTTTTTTGCTATATGCTCCTCATATTCCCTTTTTGCCTGCCTGACCACAGACTTGCATTTTATTTGCCATAGCCTGTGTTCCGTTTGATCAGCCTCACTGTGACTAGCTTTCCACTGCTTAAAGGAATCCTTTTTACCTTTTACAGCTTCCATTACTTTGTTTGTTAAACATGCAGGCTTTTTCCTATACCTGTTTGTGCCTTTCCTAACCTGCGGAATATATTTTTTTTGAGCTTCTAGGATCGTAGTTATTGAGGCAGATATATCAATTGGTCCACCAAGCGATGGACCAGAAGACACTTGACCTTTTTTTACAAATGGAACCATTTCTCGTTGATCTCTTTAAGGCGGAACAAATTCCTGGACCTCTGCGCTATGAACATTTATTTTTTTTTACAATTTCGCTCCAATCAAATACCAACCCATGTGTTTGCACATTCCTCCTACTATGCTGAGTTGGGATTAGATTTCAAAGGTACTTTAATTCTCAAGTCCAGCAACTAAGTCCAGCAACCCCTGACCAATGAATTCAGATCTGGGCAAAACTGGAACCAAACAGGAACAGGTGAGAGCTGTAGGCATATTCAACTCCCTGACTGACCCTTTTGGCTCCCTGCACCTGTTTTCTCCTGTGCAAGCCAGGGTCCCACAAGACTGCAGAATTGTAGATCTTAATGATTGTCAGCTTAGCCTAGAAACACCAGAGCAACAGTCAAACTCTGAAAGTCCTGTCACAATAGGGCAGGAAAACAACTTGGAGGCCAAGGAGCTGGCACAAACCCCAGAGGAGATCTCTGTGGATCCAGAGCAACAGCTGAATTCTGAATGCCCTGCCACAATAGAGCAGGAAGACAATTTAAATTTAAATACCAAGGAGCTGACAGAGACCATAAAGGAGACTCTTATGGAGATAGTTCGTTTTATGAAGAAAAAAAGACAGGCATACTGAAATAGCACAATTGAGGAAACATCACAGGAATCAAAACATGAGAAGAGTTGCTCTTAATGCATTAATGATTAAATAATAGCAGAAGCGGCCTTGGAAACAGTTTAGTATGTAGATGAATAAGTAACAGCTGGTTCAGGTCAGGAGGTTTTCCTAGTATCTGATTGATTTAATTTTTTTAAAAAATTAGTGTTTAAATTTTATTATCTTTTCCTCTCATTGCCTTATTTTGCCTTAATTATTCCATTCTGTTTGCTGAGATTAATTTACTCAGTTCCAATGATAATATCCTCAAAGACTAGTTGCTAGAGTTTAAGGCTGTTAGCAGCCCAGTACAGCTGCCAATTTTGAAGATTACTTTCGGGCCAGTTTTTCAGTCTGGGCCATTTGTAGATGGACAATATGGTCCTACTAAGTTATATGTGGCTAATTTTGTATGAATATAGAAAGCCAAGGTCTGTTCCCTACAACAGTGTATGTGATGTTTGGAAGCCTCACTCTGTTGTATCCTTAGCCCGAAGTACATTGCCAAACAGATCCAGTTGAATACAGATTTTGATGTTGTTGTTCAGTCGCACAGTCGAGTCCGACTCTTCGTGACTCCATGAACCAGCTCCTGCCAGGCCTTCCTGTCTTCCGCTGTCTTCGCGACTCCATGAACCAGCTCCTGCCAGGCCTTCCTGTCTTCCGCTGTCCTCTGAAGTTTGCTCAATGTCATGTTCGTTGCATCTATGACACTGTCTAACCATCTCATCCTTTGCCGTCCCCGTCTTCTTTGACCTTCAATCTTTCCCAGCATCAGGGTCTTCTCCAGTGAGTGCTCCCTTCTCATTTGGTGGCCAAAGTATTTGAGCTTCAGTTTCATTATCTGGCCTTCCAGGGAATAGTCAGGGTTGATTTCTTTTAGGATTGACTGATTTGGTCTTCTTGCAGTCCAAGGGACTCTCAAGAGTCTTTTTTTTTTTGTCTTAATTTTTTTTGTGTCATAATTTTGTGTTAACTTCATGGAAAATTTTGAAGTAGTACCATAGGTTTTAGATTGTATGAATTGGTTAATTCTATGTATTGTTACTGCTCCCTTGCCTACTAAATAAAGGGGGGGGGAACACAAATAAACATAAGTCATTGAGAGAGACATGAAGAGAGATGTTTAGAGAGACATGGAGAACAGGAAGTGAAGAAAAAGGAGGGGAGAGAGACTGCAGCCGAGTCGCTCTCTCTGTAAAGAGTGGTGGTGGTGGGGTTTTTTGCTTCAACGCAAGCTACATTTGGTCCAGCACCTGCACCTAAAATGGTGCTTCTGGTGCAGTTTCTCTAACCCATGCTTGATTCTGAATGTCTGTACTGCAGCAGAGCTGTTACACAGTTGATGCAGCTGGAGGAACTGGAGTGGCTTCAGAGGTGGTGGTTGGGAGCTTGTTTATAGCCAAGAATCTCTAGCTTGCTATAATGAGAAAGCCACTCCTGTCTGTGGGTGACAGGAGTTCGGAGACATTAACAGTCAGTGTTAGTGGTTTCCACCCAGATGAGGTAATCTTTTTTATTTTTTCATAAAGCAAACAGTTCAAACTAAACGTTGGGATCTCTGGAATCTTTCTGGCAACAGGAATGTGTGTTAGGTAGTGCTGTGGCCCAGTGTTAGAGCATCTGTTTTGTGGCAGAAGGTCCTAGTTAAAAGGATTAAGGCAAAAGTAAGTGATGTGAAAGGTCTCTGCCTGAGAATGGAGAGAGCTGCTGCCAGCCAGAGTAGACAGTACAGGCCTTAGTTGGCCAGTGGTCGTCAGAGAAGGGAGAGCATCTGACTTAGCCTCTTGTAAAACTGGTCAATGAAGTTGTTTGACACCGGAAGATTACATTGGTGGGCATGTGGAGAATGCATTATGTAGCAGAATGCGCTTCTCATATAAAGATAGCCATGGGTTGCTTTATAGAGTGGGTCACAGGATCATTTGCCTGAAGTATGTCTGAAAAATTGTTAAGATTCTGCTTGTCTGCTTTCCTAATGTTTGGGGTTAAAGTCTTTTGCTGAATAGTTCATTGGCAGCTACTTTGGATGCATCCCTCAGGAGGAGATTAAACAGCATTGCAGGATTCATGCACTGAAAGACTCAACAGAGGAGGTTTCCACATAGGTTTTAATCTGAGATTCAGATTTGGGAGGTACTGCAACTAAAACCTCAGTGGGCATAAACCCAGTGAATTGCTGTGCTCACTTGGCCTCTCCCTCCCCAGCACACAGAACTTGAGTGAATGCTTCTGGATTTATTCAGGCCTGGGTTCACCAGGACATTTTATTGCCATTTTGTTCACTGAGGTGTCTGCATTTGTAAGCAACAATTAGTTGGAGCTCAAGCAAGCTCTGCTGGTGGGTGGGTGGGACGGATGGATAAGGGGCCATACAAGCACTGTACCAAACTGCCTTTGTGCATGGTTGGATTCAACTGCTGCTTGCTGTGTTGCCTGCATACAGCCAAAATGAGCACTCAAGACTTGGACAAAATGCCAGGCTTCACATCATGTCAGCTGCTTTTTACTTTACTTTGTTCTTTTCCTGAGCTTGGGGAGTAGGGGGAATGTTCTTCGTTTCCAAATTGCTAGATCCACTTCCTTTGCAAGGAGCTCTGAGCTAGGGAAACATATTTCTACCTTAACAGAACATGTGTAGATGACAGATTTTATGAGGACCCAGTGCCCCAGGTTTCACTTAGCTTGATGCTGACTTGTTCCAGTCAGAACAGAATGAAGGCTAAACTTGCCACCCAGCAGCTGCTTGGGAGCTGCACCTAGAACTTTGCACCACCACCACCACCACCCGGTTTCGATGGGGAGGGGAGTAGTAGGACCAGTTGTTCTCTTCTAAAGAACCATTCCTCATCAGCCCAAATCTGCCAGAGTTCAGTGTTTGCTTGCTTTCCCCTCAGCCTCAAGCTGCTGGGTCCATGGGTTAGTCAGCCTCTTTGTCTTCTGAAGGTCCCCTCAAGCTCATTCTGTACAGTGTGGGGTATAAATATTTTAAATAAATATATAGTAGTCCAGAAATGGTCAGTTAACGTGTGGGAGTCCAAGCTAGGGTAAGGGACCTTGCCGCCATAGTATTGGTAAACTTGTTATTAATTACTGTACTTAGAAGCCAAGTTCTTCCCGCCTGTAAGCCTGAGCCTGCTTTGGCGGGGAAGGCGGGGTACAAATTTAAACAAATAAATGCTAGAATTTAGGAAGAATATGTCATTGCTAAGGGAACTAATTTCTGATGGTATCTCTTGTAATCAGTTTCCACCATCTTCTGTTTTTCAGGATTTTCTAGAGTGTACAGGAATGATGAAATAATCCAGATTACAAGGGATCTGGGAAGACATCGGAGTTTTCGACATAGCAAAAAGATAGACAGGCGTCACCTTATGTTTTGGAACGGCTCCTTCTGAGTGAGAGAACCCAAGTGAAGGAAATAGGTGGGTTTTTGTGATTCGCCTACAGTCACTGAAATACCAAAGCGGGGAGCTGGGGCAAAATGACTAGTAAGAAGGAGGGAGGCTACAGAAAAAAGACCAATGAAATCACAAATAAAGCTGTAGTCAAAGCGTGCTACATAAATGCAACAATAATTATCTAGAAAGCAAAGTCAATAATAATGCCAAACTCATATATATATTATTGTAGAATCACAAACATAATAAAGAGCAATTATCCAAAAGTGGGTGGTAACAAACTCAAACCCACAATAAGTCACAGCATATCTCAAAAGCAGCAAACTTCCTTCATAAATAGAATAAGCACAGAAAGAAAAAAATTGTTTGTATAAATATTACATGTCCTTGAAGAGGTAATTCCAGCTTGCAAGAGATAATGAAACTGTGCCTAATTGGAATATTTTGATCGGGACCTCGTTTATACATATGTATTCATTGCATGTTAATGAAGATTTACCTGATTTACCTGATGAAGGAATAGATCTGAAACGTTGATTACATTATCCAGAACTGTGTAGTTTCCATTTGAAATGAATATAATTAGTTTGGACTAATTCAATAATATATATATGAGTGGCATTATTATTCACTTGATGTTCTAGATAATTGTTGTTGGATTTATTTAGCATGCTTTTACTACAGATTTGTTTGTTATTTCATTGGAGCAAAATGGTGGCATGAGAGCTCCTGAAGTACTCCTGCCTTGTCTTTTCTAAGCAAGAAGTAAAAATAGAATAGTGGATGAAGCTTCCTTTCAAATTGTTGTCAGAATCCCTGTTGGAAAGTGTATTTATATTGGTTTGGTAATAACATAAAGCTAATAATAATAATAATATTTATTGCATTAGCAAGAAAGCCATAGCAACTGTACAGAATAAAAAAACACCAAAACAACAACAACAACAAAAACCAGCACACACTTAAAATTATCAAATTTGTATATAGGTCAACAGTTATCAGCAATAAACTAATTAAACTCAGGGAGATCTGTTTTCTTAATCACCGCAGCTAGAAAGGAAGCCACTATAGCCGTGGTTTGATTGTCAAGGAAGTTATCAGACAAAAGCACTGAAACTACCCAAGGAAGGAGAGGAAGCTTTTCTTTTCTCATAACGGGAATGATGTATCTCTCTCTTTCCTTATTCCACTTAGGAGCTAAAGCCAAAGTTGGCTGCAAGAACAGAAAAGGGGAATGCTGTGGTGCTGCCAAGTAGAAGAGGGAAAGTAGGGATCGCTCAAAGTTGGCTGCGAGAACCGAAAAGGGAATGCTGTGGTGCTACCAAGTAGAAGAGGGAAAGTAGGGATCGCTTCTACTGGATTGGGGCAGCTCATTTAAAGAGTGCTCTTTTTCAATATAGTATCTTCGAAATTCCTTTCAGTATGCTGTTGCATACTTAGCAGCAGCCTTTTTCAGAGCATGCAGCATGCATGAGGGATAGTGAGTCAGGCCTGCCCTGGATCTGTCCTATGCTGTGCAGCTGCAGCCAGTTCCCCAGTTTGGTAGATGAGAATCAAATCCATTCCAGGATGGGGTGGCGGAGCTACATGCTTTGTAGCATATTCTAGGTTGGCACCATCTCATCCTTTGGACTTCGCTTGTGGCACAAGAAAGCTTGCCCCTGAAGTTGGCCACCCTTACCTTAGTGTAAATCATTCAGCTCTTACTGAGGCTTAGGGACATAAAATGTCTTGTGTAAACAGTGGCCCCTATGGACTCTTTTGTGTTCTGTTAAAGGGTGTGTGTGTTTGGGGCAGTATAAATAGATGCTGTCATATTTCTGCAGCTTTTGGCACTCCAGTCTTCTGCTGGGGATCAATAAATGCTCCTTGTGGGGGAGGGTCTTTTACTCATCTTGCCCATCTTCCCAGATAAGCCCTTTTCAAGGTTGAAGGTGTTAACAGCTTTTGTTTAAAAGAGCTTTAATATAAGTGCCACAAATTGTGAGTGGCATGGGTTTACCACTCTCCCCTCCTTTTCAGTTAAAGCAGAGCTTAATCATCATCTTTTGCCTCCTCCCCAGGTCACTGGCAGCTTAGTGTCCCCTTCTGCATTCCACCCGCAAGGTGTCACAGTTGAGATGAGGACTTCAGAAGAGCAAACGGCCACGACAGTTTTACAGCGTTTGCTGCAGGAGCAGCTGCGATATGGGAACCCAAATGACAGCCGCAACCTTCTTGCCTTGCACCAACAAGCCACGGGTAATGCACCCCCTTTTGCCAGCAGCGGGAGCCCAGGGGTTCCAAATGAAGGGCTGAGCCCCCAGGACCATCAGGTTGGCACCCATGTTGCTCGCCAGGAGCCTCAGGGCCAGGAGATACAACTGGACAACAGCATCATGGAAAAGCAGCTCTCCACAAGACTCCAGAATAGCGAAGATCTCCCAACCTATGAGGAAGCCAAAGTCCAGTCTCAGTATTTTAGGGGCCAGCAGCATGCCAGCGTTGGGGCAGCATTTTATGTGACAGGAGTCTCCAACCAGAAGACGAGGACTGAAGGGCGTCCCACCGTTCAGCGGGTAAGCCCAGGCAAAGTCCACCAGGATGAAGGACTTAAGGACCTTAAGCAAGGACATGTTCGCTCCCTGAGTGAGAGGCTGATGCAGCTGTCACTGGCCACCAGCGGTGTGAAGGCCCACGCTCCTGTCACCAGTGCCCCACTGTCTCCGCTTTCCTCTCAGCAGACAAATGACCTGTACAAGAGCTCAGGAGCCAGCGAGTTCTTTAAAGGTTCTGTACCCAGCCCTCCTCAGTCAAGCATGAAAGGGATGGAGTACAGAGGTCCCCCTCCAGAGTATCCTTACAAAAATATGACTACCCCACCTATGAGCTGTAAGCCACAGGACCCTGGGCATTACTATGGTGACCATCGCATGGCCCAGCAAGGCAGATCTGATGGGCCCATGATGAGGTACCAGCATCCTCCTGAGTATGGGTCAGTCAGGTGAGTGGCATGTCTTCCTCATAACTGTCCTCCTCACTTGTAGGAAAAAAGAATGTAGGAAGTGTTTTGTAATGCTGTACACCCCAGGAATACATCTGTATTTCTTTACACCCCAAAGGGTTATAGTTGGGTCTGCTCAGAGTTTAAAAACTATTTTTCCTGGCTAGAAAGAGAAAGGGGAGCATGCAGCAGTTAACCCTGTGCCTTTAGAGCATTCAACCAGTCAGTCTTCTGGAAGCCATAGAGAGAAGTGGGGTAGACAGACCCCTGAGCAGAGCCTTTAAAGGGCAACATGGCAGAGGTAACCTATGTGCAAGTCCGTAGGCTGAGAATTCCCTTGGGACCATTGACTTGGTGGCAGAGATACCCAGAGAGATACACACACCACACACACACCACACACACACACACACACACAAGGAATGAGACTGAGAATTCCCTTGGGACCATTGACTTGGTGGCAGAGATACCCAGAGAGATACACACACACACACACACACACCAGGAATGAGACTGGACGGGGCAGGGGACCTGGGAAGCTTCCCTCCCATTTGTGCAGAAGGAAGGGCTTGCATGAGCTGTTCAGGTGTCAGATTCAGATTGTATTCTAATTTTGTAATTAAATAGAAGTGTCATTAATTCTGTACTGTTACGGTGTTCCAGAGGTGCAGTTTTAAATCTATTTCTTTACAGGTTATCTAGAGCATCCGGGGAATAAGTGTGCTGCTAAACAGCTTCTGCTGTCAGTACTCTGGGTAAAAGTTCCTGGTTTCTGTAAGTCTCTATGTGTATGTCACAAGCATACTTGCTGGATCAAGGATACGTTTTTGTGTACACATTGCTGGGCCTGTTCTTTCAGTCCTTAAGGATCCCCAAGACAGTTTATATAAAATTGGGGGGGGGGGGGGGGGATGTGGGCTTTCATCTCCTTTGCTATAGCAACACTCCGGGGTGGCACCCTAGCCAAAGCCTGTTTCTCACTGAGCTGCTGATTTTCCCTATCCCCACAATCCAGGCTCACTCTCCTGGCAGCTGTCAGATGCTTGACTGCCTCCCTCAGGAGTGGTCTTTCTATGTCCCAGGGGCACACAGGGAGGAGTTGAATGCAGCGGAGTTGCCAGCTGAGGCTTGGAGCTGTGGCAGTTGATGGTCAGTTGCCAGGCTTTGTGCTCTTTACCCCTTTACCTCAGGGTTTTGTGCCACCCGCACCAAACCTGCTGCTCCATTTGGCTAACAGCCATCAGTGTAACTCCTGTGTAGACTGCCGATTCAGGGCCTTTCACACTTCTCTCCTTCAGGGCACCCTTTCCATGACACCCTCTCTCACAGACACCTGTGCATTGAGTCTTCTAGGGCACATTCTAAACTGCATTCTTTATCTGTGTGAGGTGTCAGGCCTCGGACCCCTGGGTTGCCTTGCAGACATTTGCAAGGGCCCCATCTCTCCTCTGAAAAGAAGGCAGTGATGTTCTGTCAGGAAAGGTCCTCTGCTGTCCCTGAACTTTCAGTGGCCTGATCCCTGGGAAGCATGTGAGCAAATGCCTACAGTTCTCTGGGGTGCATTTTGAAAACTGTTGGGCTAGATCTGTGATCTTGGTGGGGGTTGGGGGTTCCTTGCTAATTACTGAAACTGTAATAAGGGGAGCTCCATCCTGGCAGCCTTTGTGGAGCTCCGGGTGATTTCTGAGGCCCTGTGCAAACGATGCTTCTTGGCACAGTCACATTGTCTTCAGTGTTCCCTGTAAGCTGTGGAGTCTTGTGAGCAAAAGTTCTTTGTGTGCCAAAGAACCCACTAGCATTAATGTTGTGAGCGAGACTATATTTTAAAAAACACACACAAAACATACAAACGAAACACAAGCTATTATCATTTGTATTACAAACCATATATTTATATGGAATTTATATTTGTTTAAATCACAATTTACGTCACAATTTAAATCACAATCATGGTTTTCTACATAAGGACTCATTCTTGCTGGTACAATCTTAATATTTACAACCAGATGAATGTTTCATTTTTAGAATAACAACTTTTCAGATTAGTTTTAGTTATATCAAATAATTACTGATTTGGTAATACTATTATTATTATTATTATTAGGAGCTGCGGTGGCTCAAGTGGTTAAGACGCTGAACTGCAGGCTGTGGAAGGTCAGTAGTTCAGCAGTTCAAGACCCGGGTGCCGCAAGACGGAGTGAGCTCCCGTCTCTAGTTCCAGCTCCTGCCAACCTAGCAGTTCGAAAGCAAAGAAATTGCAAGTAGATAAATAGGTACCACTTCGGTGGGAAGGAAACAGCCTTCCGTGCGCCGTGGTGTTTAGTCATGCCGGCCACATGACCACGGAAACGTCTTTGGACAGCGCTGGCTCTTCGGCTTTGACACGGAGATGAGCACCGCAACCCTAGAGTCGGATTCGACTGGCTTTCGAGCAAGGGAACCTTTACCTTTACCTTTAATACTATTAGAAACACATCATAAATAAATCACAACACTTCACATGATGTTTCATTCGGTCCCCCCAGCCTTGCATTTCTTTGTTGCAGTGTTTGCATTTTGCACGCATGTCTCCTTACCCATAGGTAGAGGAACTTCATTAAAATATTCTCCAACTTTTATGGCCTGCAGCCATTATAGGTTTTTTCCTCCAAGGAAAGAATAATATGATAAACCTCAGGCTGTACACACAAAGATCCAAAGACTTCTGGAGTATTCTGCTCAAAAGGTTTTCATTTTTACTGCTTGCCCCTCCCTCCTCACACTTAGCTTTATGTGCAGAGATCTATTCCACTCCCAACAATCTTCTATTCATTGAATTTTTTGAAACTTAGCACTTAAGAGGTAAGGGTTTGATTATGTGTACATAGATTTGCAAAGGAACAATGGAGTTAAGGTCTTTTTCTCAACTCCGTATGTTTATTTTATAACATTTCTGCTGTGAAGAAGAGGCATGTGATCTCTGCAGACACAAATGCACAGTTTTGAGAACTGTAAAACCAAGAATCTGTGATAATATCTTCTAGACAGAAAAATTGCCCAATAATCTTATAGAACCCTCTGGAAGAGCATGACATTATTAATGGAATTCATTTACCAAAAAAATTTAAACATTGCATGAATATACAGCCTCATGCTACATAATTAAAACTAAATCCTTATTTCATTATGAATAACCTTTGGACAATTTATTTATTATTTATTTATTTGTTTGTTTGACTTATATCCCGCCCTTCCACATGGGCTCAGGGCGGCTAACAAGAGGCAATTGCCATACATAACACTAAAACCGTATAAAACAATGAATTCCATTTACATTTACATTTAAAATCGGTGCTCGTAACAATATGTCATCCAAGACGGGACTCCAATACAATGTTTCAGAGGATCTATTGTCTCTTCTTGATTGATCTACGCTATGTCCGTCCTTCATTCCCAAGGCCAGATCGCATTGCCAAACATGGCAGCACGGTGGTGGTACAGTGATGGCGGTGGCTCCTACTCGAAAGCCTGGTGGAAGAGCTCCATCTTGCAGGCCCTGCGGAACTGCATAAGGTCCCGCAGGGCCCTGATCTCCTCCGGGAGCTCGTTCCACCAGATAGGAGCCGCCACCGAAAAAGCCCTGGCCCTAGTTGCAGCATATTTGACATCTCTAGGGGCTGGGACAACCAAAAGATGTTTTGCCCCCGACC